>NC_072787.1:20623175-20745273 GCF_022539595.1 Amphiprion ocellaris | reverse complement strand
AAATATAAAGTTTAAAACTGACCTGAGATCAGATAAATATCAAGTTATAAAGTTTGAAACTGACCTGAGATCAGATATACATGAACTTAAATATCAAGTTAAATACACAGTTTAAAACTCACTTGAGATCAGATAAATGTCAAGTTATATATACAGTTTAAAACTGACCTGGGATCAGATAAATATGAACTTAAATATCAAGTTAAATATACAGTTTGAAACTGACCTGAGATCAGATAAATATAAAGTTAAATATCAAGTTGAATATACACTTGAAACTGTATATTTAACTTGACATTTATCTGATCTCAGGTCAGTTTTAAACTGTATATTTAACTTGATATTTAACTTTATATTTATCTGATCCCAGGTCAGTTTTAAACTTTACGTTTAACTTGATATTTATCTGATCTCAGGTCAGTTTTAAACTTTATATTTAACTTGATATTTAAGTTCTTATTTATCTGATCCCAGGTCAGTTTTAAACTGTATATTTAACTTGACATTTATCTGATCTCAGGTCAGTTTTAAACTGTATATTTAACTTGATATTTAACTTTATATTTATCTGATCCCAGGTCAGTTTTAAACTTTACGTTTAACTTGATATTTATCTGATCTCAGGTCAGTTTTAAAGTTTATATTTTAACTTTATATTTAACTTCTTGTATATCTGATCTCAGGTCAGTTTTAAACTGTATTTTTAACTCGATATTTATCTGATCTCAGGTTAGTTTAAAACTGTATATTTAACTTGATATTTAAGTTCATGTATATCTGATCCCAGGTCAGTTTTAAACTTTACATTTAACTTGATATTTATCTGATCTCAGGTCAGTTTTAAACTGTATATTTTAACTTGATATTTAAGTTCATGTATATCTGATCCCAGGTCAGTTTTCAACTTTATATTTTACTTTATGTATATCTGATCTCAGGTCAGTTTTCAACTTTATATTTAACTTGATATTTAAGTTCATATTTATCTGATCCCAGGTCAGTTTAAAACTGTATATTTAACTTGACATTTATCTGGTCTCAGGTCAATTTTAAAGTGTATATTCAACTTGATATTTAACTTTATATTTATCTGATCTCAGGTCAGTTTCAAACTGTATATTTAACTTGATATTTAAGTTCATATTTATCTGATCCCAGGTCAGTTTTAAACTGTATATATAACTTGACATTTATCTGATCTCAAGTCAGTTTTAAACTGTGTATTTAACTTGATATTTAAGTTCATGTATATCTGATCTCAGGTCAGTTTCAAACTTTATAACTTGATATTTATCTGATCTCAGGTCAGTTTTAAACTTTATATTTTAATTTTATATTTAACTTTATGTATATCTGATCTCAGGTCAGTTTTAAACTTTACATTTAACTTGATATTTATCTGATCTCAGGTCAGTTTTAAACTGTATATTTAACTTTATATTTATCTGATCCCAGGTCAGTTTTAAACTTTACATTTAACTTGTTATTTATCTGATCTCAGGTCAGTTTTAAAGTTTATATTTTAACTTTATATTTAACTTTATGCATATCTGATCTCAGGTCAGTTTTAAACTGTATATTTAACTTGATATTTAACTTTATATTTATCTGATCTCAGGTCAGTTTTAAAGTTTATATTTTAACTTTATATTTAACTTTATGTATATCTGATCTCAGGTCAGTTTTAAACTGTATATTTAACATGATATTGAAGTTCATGTATATCTGATCTCAGGTCAGTTTTAAACTTTATATTTACCTTGATATTTAACTTGATATTTATCTGATCTCAGGTCAGTTTTAAACTTTACATTTAACTTGATATTTATCTGATCTCAGGTCAGTTTTAAACTGTATATTTAACTTTATTTTTAACTTTATATTTATTTGATCCCAGGTCAGTTTTAAACTTTATATATAACTTGATTTTTATCTGATCTCAGGTCAGTTTTAAACTGTATATTTAACTTGATTTTTAACTTTATATTTATCTGATCCCAGGTCAGTTTTAAACTTTATATATAACTTGATATTTATCTGATCTCAGGTCAGTTTTAAACTTTATATTTTAACTTTATATTTAACTTTATGTATATCTGATCTCAGGTCAGTTTTAAACTTTATATTTTACTTGATATTTAACTTGATATTTATCTGATCTCAGGTCAGTTTTAAACTTTATATTTAACTTCATATTTATCTTATCTCAGGTCAGTTTTTAACTTCATATTTTAACTTTATATTTAACTTTATGCATATCTGATCTCAGGTCAGCTTTAAACTTTATATTTTAACTTTATATTTAACTTTATGCATATCTGATCTCAGGTCAGTTTTAAACTTGATATTTAACTTGATATTTAAGTTCATATTTATCTGATCCCAGGTCAGTTTTAAACTGTATATATAACTTCATATTTATCTGATCTCAGGTCAGTTTTAAACTGTATATTTAACTTGATATTTAAGTTCATGTATATCTGATCCCAGGTCAGTTTTAAACTTTACGTTTAACTTGATATTTATCTGATCTCAGGTCAGTTTTAAACTGTATATTTTAACTTGATATTTAAGTTCATGTATATCTGATCCCAGGTCAGTTTTCAACTTTATATTTTACTTTATGTATATCTGATCTCAGGTCAGTTTTCAACTTGATATTTAACTTGATATTTAAGTTCATATTTATCTGATCCCAGGTCAGTTTAAAACTGTATATTTAACTTGACATTTATCTGGTCTCAGGTCAATTTTAAAGTGTATATTCAACTTGATATTTAACTTGATATTTATCTGATCTCAGGTCAGTTTCAAACTGTATATTTAACTTGATATTTAACTTTATATGTATCTGATCCCAGGTCAGTTTTAAACTGTATATATAACTTGACATTTATCTGATCTCAGGTCAGTTTTAAACTGTATATTTAACTTGATATTTAAGTTCATGTATATCTGATCTCAGGTCAGTTTTAAACTTTACATTTAACTTGATATTTATCTGATCTCAGATCAGTTTTAAAGTTTATATTTTAACTTGATATTTAAGTTCATGTATATCTGATCCCAGGTCAGTTATAAAGTTTATATTTTAACTTTATATTTAACTTCATTTATATCTGATCTCAGGTCAGTTTTAAACTGTATATTTAACTTGATATTTAACTTTATATTTATCTGATCCCAGGTAAGTTTTAATCTTTATATTTTAACTTTATATTTAACTTTATGTATATCTGATCTCAGGTCAGTTTTAAACTTTATATTTAACCTGTTATTTATGTTTATATTTATCTGATCTCATGTCAGTTTTAAACTGTATTTTTAACTCGATATTTATCTGATCTCAGGTTAGTTTAAAAATGTATATTTAACTTGATATTTAACTTGATATTTATCTGATCCCAGCTCAGTTTTCAACTTTAAATTTAACTTGATATTTAAGTTCATATTTATCTTTTCCCAGGTCAGTTTTAAACTGTGTATATAACTTGACATTTATCTGATCTCAGGTCAGTTTTAAACTGTATATTTAACTTGATATTTAACTTTATATTTATCTGATCCCAGGTCAGTTTCAAACTTTATAACTTGATATTTATCTGATCTCAGGTCAGTTTTAAACTTTACATTTTAATTTTATATTTAACTTTATGTATATCTGATCTCAGGTCAGTTTTAAACTTTACATTTAACTTGATATTTATCTGATCTCAGGTCAGTTTTAAACTGTATATTTAACTTGATATTTAACTTTATATTTATCTGATCCCAGGTCAGTTTTAAACTTTACATTTAACTTGTTATTTATCTGATCTCAGGTCAGTTTTAAAGTTTATATTTTAACTTTATATTTAACTTCATGCATATCTGATCTCAGGTCAGTTTTAAACTGTATATTTAACATGATATTGAAGTTCATGTATATCTGATCTCAGGTCAGTTTTAAACTTTATATTTACCTTGATATTTAACTTGATATTTATCTGATCTCAGGTCAGTTTTAAACTTCACATTTAACTTGATATTTATCTGATCTCAGGTCAGTTTTAAACTGTATATATAACTTGATATTTATCTGATCTCAGGTCAGTTTTAAACTTCATATTTTAACTTCATATTTAACTTTATGTATATCTGATCTCAGGTCAGTTTTAAACTTTGTATTTAGCTTGATATTTAACGTTATATTTATTTGATCTCACGTCAGTTTTAATTTTTATATTAAACTTTACATTTATCTGATCTCAAGTCAGTTTTAGTCTTCATATTTAACTTCATATTGAGCTGAACTCAGGTCAGTTTTAAACCTTATTTTAAACTGTATCTTGATCTGATCTGAGATCAGTTTTAAACTTTGATCAAGTAGCTCAGGGGGTAAGAAGAGAGGCTGCTGATTTGGGGGGCAGTGGTGGCACAATGGTTAAGTCCCTGGACTATTAATCGGAAGGTCAGAGGTAAAATTCAACTCAAAACAAGATAATTTCACAATTGTTTGACTTAAGATATTTAAGATGCGTTGTCTTAAAACAAGTCCCTTTATCTTGCTGAAATGTCACTTGTTTAGTGAATTTATCTTCAATCAAGACATTTTGACTAAAAATAAGACAAACAGACTTGGTAAGATTGTGAGTTTTTGCAGTGTAGCGCTATATCTCCTACCCATCACTCTTTTCATACGGCCCTCCCTCTTCTCCCCCCTCCCCGCTTTATAGGTGGCTCATTGCTGTCAGCGCACACTGGCTGTGGGGGGAAGGTGACTGCCTCGCAGGTCTCTGGTATCTCGGCGCCCATCTGTCATCGCCGGTCAGCCCGGTTGCACACTGTGTCCAGGGAACATCAGGCGTGGGCTGGCCGCCCCGCCGCCTGGCTTGATGACTTCAGTGTGCGCTCACAGTTACAGAACTGCCCAGAGATTGGATTTGTGTCAAGTCAAGCAGCAGGTTTCAGCAGATATCAGCTGTAATCTTTGTGTGTCCATGTGTAGCCGCCGCTGATGGTTCTCACAGCCTCGGTGGTTATCACGTACTGCATGATTGGATGTGACGGAAGACTTCCATTCACAGGACACATCTAAATACGATAGCTGACAGGATGACAGGGCGACCACTGTACAGTACAACATATGGAGAGCAAATTTAGGAAATATTAGGGATGCTATTTAGTATACAGAGAAAGTGAATCCTGGCAACATTATCTCCTGTTGCTGTGCTTTTTAAAAAGTTCTTAAACTATCAGAAAATTCCTGTCCTTTATGTTTTTGAGGTCATTTATTCAACTACTTTGCTCAAAGATAACCTGAAGTACTCTCTTTTTCTTGATTGTTTCCCATCCAGGAGTCTTTATTATCATGTATTGCTACATGTCAGAAATAAATATTGCACCTTTCATTTAAGTAACAGCATATAGTTACTTTGACAGTTGAGTTTTTGAATACAGCAACATATGTTCATCCTATAAATATGATGCATTGTAACAGATTAAAAGGTAAAATTGTATACTGAGCGTGTTTGACAGATAATCGAATGCTATTACATACACATACAACATTGAAACCGCTTGGCTAATATTGTGTATATCCCCCTTATGTGCTGCCAAAACAGCTCTGAGCCATTGGGGCATGAACACTGGATCTCTATGGGTGTCCTGCGGTGTCTGGAACCGGGATGTTGGCAGCAGATACTTTGGGTCTTGGGGGGTTGCAGGGGGGAGACTCCATAGAGGCAAGTTTGGAGGAGACGGCAACTCTCTGGATTCTTTGTAGTGTTCCACAAGATGTTTTTGAGCATATTTTATGAGGTAGTGGAGTGCATGGCCCTGCTGGGGGAGGCTGCTGCCATCTGGGACTGCTGCTGTTTCTGCAACAGTGTCTAGGAGGATGGTACATGTCAAACTAGCATCCACATGATTGCTAGGACTTCGGCTTCCCGGTAAAACATTGAATTGTAGCAAGATGATGAATATTATTTGCTTCATTTGTCATTGGTTTTTATAACGTGGCTGATGTATAATATTGAGAGGTGTAGTCATGAATAAGGAATCGTACTGCTTTTGATATCCGAGGAAGCTACATTTTGTTGGAAATGTCTATTTACTGTATTGCCATGCTAATTCTGCTATCCCCTCTCTCACCCCAACCAGTGGAGGCAGATGGCTGCCTTCCCTGAGCCTGGTTCAGTTGGAGTTTTTTTATTTTTTTGATTGCTTCCCACCGTCATGAACTGCTTGCTCATAGGGAAGGCAACTTTTTAGATTGTTGAGTTCTCAGTTCAGATGGCATATGTTGTGAACTGGTGCTATATAAGCAAAACTGAACTGAACTGAACTGAATAATTTCAAAGGCAGGATTTGTCAAGCCAAGTCAATATTGTTTACAGGTCAAAAGTTTGGACACGCCTTCTCATTCAGTGGTTTTTATTGAATTATTTTATACATTGTAGATTAATATTGAAGACATCAAAACGATATAAGAATACATATGAAACTATGTTGTAAACAAATGTGTATATCTTCAGTGTTAATCTACAATGAAATGAATAATGCAATTAAATAAAGAGCATTGAATGAGAAAGTGTGTCCAAACTTTTGACTGGTAGTGTATATATTAGATTCAAACAATGCACTAAAGTGTTTTCCAAAAGAAAAATAAGATGAACATTACAAATGTATCCTAAATATGAAGGATAAGACCATTTAATATGATCTATTGTATAAATTTAACAGACTATATATTAAGGTTGCAATTAAGCAATTTACATGGTAACTTTTTCTAGTTTGTCCATATAGCTATTTCTGAATACTGTATCTTTACAACATATACAGTAGATATAAACATGAATAACTAAAAATACATATTTGACAAAGAGGAGAACTATAGTTACCAGAATTTCTTCTTGGTTAGTCCATTTTAAGTAAAAATTTTCACTAATATTCCCTATATTTTGTCAGTTTGATCAAATGGTCAAGCTCAGTTTGTCGCAAGATGAAGCTTCACCACTATATTTCGTCACGACGTGATTTTAATAAGGTCAGAACAAAAGACTATTTGAATGACAAAAATGGCTGATCTTCCAATTATTATTTCCCAGGCTGCGTTTGAAATCCCTCCCTTGTTCACTCATCCACTGATCCCTATATAATGGAGACTCCGTTGCAGTAGCGAGCCAAAAATTGAGATTTTGGACTACTAATCGTCATTGTTTGGTGTCATCTCTGACAGCTGTACAGTTGCACAGTGGTAATTTGGGTAATGCACTGTGGGATTGTTAGCAGAAAGTAGTGTGTATGCCAGGGAGTCCATTGTGGAACTTCTGAGGGCACTGTATAGCGGATGAAAGTACACACACAGAATTTGGACTCTCAAATAAAATGCCTAACAGTAAATATAGTGCAGTGTATAGTAAACACGGCTTTGGACACAGGCTTAGTTTACACTGTGGGACACCTAACAATGAGGAAGTAAAGTCAGCGCCAACAAAACACAAAGAGTAATGAGGACAGAAGTCTTCAGCCACAAAATATCAGGCTGCAATGTGTAAATGAAAATAAATGATGTATTTTGTCATCTAGTCAGACTCTTCAGTTTATGGCAAGACAGTGTGTGTATCCCAGTTTCCAGCAGTAGTTGCTGAACATGTGATTCTATCAAAGGCCCATTTCCAGTGGTTTCAGCATTTTTAAATCACTCGCTAACTCAGATTTGGTCTCAGCTGAATCCCAACTCAGATCTGGTGTCTTGGCTAGCCACTCCACAGAACGCTGAATGGGTGATTTATCAGTTCTCGGAGTGGTGGAAAACTAAATGATTTATGGTTGAGCTTCATTTTTTTTTTTTACCCAAATCTTATTGATGTTGCTGTTTCTTTTACTGTCATTCTGTCTTCTTGTCCCTTCTGCATTCCACCTTAGAGGTCATGCTACTGTCTTGCAGAATATATTCTGATTATCTATCAAGCTTTAAGTTGTGATCCCAGTGAGCACTTAAGACTGATCAGAAGCTGGAAGTATGTGATGTCTACCCCCTCACAATATTAATATACGCCAGTCCCAGCATGCATTCATCATGGGATGAATGAGAACATGCACTCAAGTCTGCACACACACACACACATGTGCAGCGTCGTGTCATAGTGAATTAATGCACATGCTGAAGCTTTGCCAAATGCAAGTTATTGCCTACTCTCTCTTCCACAGAGAATGCGCCTGATGAATAAAACATTTGCGAATAAACACATATATTGATTTAAATATAACTATGAATACGCCGCAGATTGCTCTTGAGATTTTGTCCCCTTCCTTTCCCTCTTCCCCCATTATGCCATATTCACTGACGTTTGCATATTTCTCCATCTCTCCTTTTTCCATTTCACCCCATTGCTATCTGAGAAAAAAATGAATTGGACTACTATCATCATGCATTCAGGAAACACAGCCCGAGGATATAAATTGGTCAAATGCAAACAAGTGGGATCCGCTGATCCTAAATGTGAGTCACTAAGTCGAGAATTTTGGGCCTTGAAATGTCTGACAGCTTAAATCACTGTCACTCTGGGCAATGATGCAGAGAAAGAACAGAATGGGAGGGAGATGGAAAGAGGAAAGAAAAACAGGAGGAAATAATGAGTTTTCAAATTGTCGATATCTGTACAGCCACAAAGGCCACAGTAAATATGGACAGCATTTAAATGTAAGCCTGTCATCTGCGGCTCTGTGCCAGATGACCACAGTTTGACTTCATGCCTTTTTCATGAGCCCCTTGTTGATAAAAATTCATAATCCAGATCTGCATTCTCTGATCAAAAGCCCTCCTGAAAGGTGCAAACAGATTGTCACCTCGCCTGAAACAGAGATATTTCACAATGAGGAGTGCGGGTGAAACCACTGCGGGACACAGGCACTCTTTCGGTATGAAAATGATACTTGAAAGGCAAGATAAAATATTCACCAGAGAGAAATATGGGGAGATAGTGCATAGCCTTGAGCAAGCAGGGCTCCTGCTGTGAGATGCAGGGAGAGAAAAAGACATAGAGGAGGAGACTGAGAGGAAGGAAGCTGTGGAGTGACTGAGTGAGATGGCAAATAAAAAGAGATTCATTGATGACTAGGTACAGAAGAGGGGGTGAAAGAATGAATGGCAATTAACAACTCCATACTATTAAATTTTGCTTTGCTTCAAAAGGTCATATCTGTTTTAAAATTTGTTTCTAAGTTCAGAAAAAAGGAGTGTAGCCAACAGTAATGTAATAATTTCCTGAAAATGTAATAAAATTTGCACCTGATCTGATTGGAAATATAATAAAAACACAATAATGGAGCACCTTGAGCAGTGAGGTAATAAAATATCCTGACTGGAATGGTAAGGAACTTTAAATTTTGAAATGAAAGATAGATTGAGGTTAAAGTGTGTGGTTTAAGCTCCAAAAGATAAATGTAACAAATAAAGTGCCTTCAAACTGCATTCTCTCTAAAGGCCGGCAGGGGGCGACTCCTCTGTTTGCTAAAACAAGCCCAATTGTATAGATGTCTATGTGAAAATGACCTCTTTTCTTTCTTGATCTGTTACCTCAGGAAACATTTTTCTAATGAGTTTACGGTCTCAATTGCGAGCTTTATGACTTTTTGAACACAGCATGATGCTAATTTTGCAGATTACAGTCCCATTCAGAGGAAAATGGATGATAAAATAGTACATGTTTTAAGGCAAGGTTCCATTTGGATTGACACATTGCTACTGTGTCAGCGTGGGTAGTATCCTCGAGTTACACTTGAGCAAGATGAGCAAACACCAAACTCTAAACTCAATACTGCAGTCCACAAACCAATGTAAGGTGTCACAGTTGCTAGGTATAATCTTATCTAAACAGTCAATGGGTCAGAAAAGCTTCTAAGCAGCACTGGAGGCCCTACGTAGTGGTTACCAAGACTTTCCTCTTCACTCTCTATGTCATAAATTTCAAAAAAACAACATTAAAACAATCACAATCCAGCAAAACAACTTTCTACAACACAGATAGCATCTATTAATTAGGCATTATTAAATAATTAGGGGGGCGTCCATAGGCGTTCACAACACCTACATACACATTACATGACAGCTGACATAAACATACATAGCCAGTCATAAGCGTTCTTTTCACCTTGTCATAAAGGTTTATAATGTCGCTTTAAATGTGAAATTGACGTCAACCTCTATGTCAGTAAATAGAGGTAGTTCATCTACCACAACATTACAACCACTGATAGATGAAATGAATAACATTGATCATCTCGTTAAAATATATTGCTCTGCTGGGAAACCTTGGGCCCAGGCAATTCATGTGGATGTTACTTTGACACGTAGCATCGAAACACGCTTGCAGCCGGACAATGTGCCTCACCACACTACATAATTGCTTAGAAACCACTCGAGGGACACAACAAGGAGCTCAAGGCACTGAAACAGCGTTCATGGAACGTGCTGTAACGAGAGAGCCATCGAAGCCTCAATCTGCAACCCATAGTTCTCAAACAATCTGCTACCAACGTCCTGGTGTCATCCCTAGAGGTCCTGTGTCCATTTCTTTTTGTCAGCATGAGGGGGATCTACACAATATTCTGTAGGTGGTTTAAAATCAGTTCAGATCAAATCAATTTTAATTATATAGCGCCAATTCACAACATGAAAGGAACATTTGGTGACAGTTGGAAGGAACAAAGAAACCCTCCCTTATACCGGGAAGAAAGGTATCGGAAAAAGTGTGATAAAATGTGAGGATAGAGCAGATAAAGGTTGCTTCAGGCTAGAATTTGAAACTATTTTTTTTGTTTAAACTGCTTATGTATTACATGGCATTTAGAGGCTGATGTTAATGCTTGTTGTTATCACATTAGCCAAGGCTAAGATACTTTTGCATATAATTTAAGATTTAAATTTTGGATACTGTAACAAAGTAAGCATATAAACAAGTAGGATTAAATTTGGCTTCTTTACACAGAGTAGCACATTCCTAGAATTTAAACTGTCTCTAATATATAAACATTAAAAGAAAATGATGTATGCTTGCATACTTTCTGATAAAAGGCATGTGTAACCCGGGTAGATAACCTCAGGTCATTAGGTCATTAATAATGTGTTTTTAGCCAGTATTTTGAGTTAGTCCCTTAATTTGCCTTTTCTCTCAGGAGAATCAGTACCGTAAATTGGCCACAAGGTGGTAGTAGAGGGCCGTTATTGTCCTGAAGATTGAATTTGATAAGTTTCCTTAGTGCGCGAAAAAGTGCTCGGGGTGGCTATCTTACCGAAATACGCGATCTTTTCTTTTTCTTGCCGCACCCAGTCCTGTGCGGATGCTACGCTCAAGCTAGCGCTGGATTTACTTAGAAAACAGACCATAAAAGAGGTATTTTGACACTAAAGTTAACTGCAGACGTTACGGAAGTAGACAAGAACCATCAGACGTCTTTGAACGTAGAAATCGACATTCCGGTGAGTTATGGGTGGTCTTCAAGGTTTTACCATAGCATGCTAACGCTAGCAAAGCGAAGCTAAAAACAAGAAACACGAGCCCCGTAGTCTGTCTAAAAACACAGTCGGGATAACTTTGATAGGAATTAAATGGTTTTCCGTTGATATCTGTTAACTGTTTCACGTGTTTACTGAGTTGTATGTTGTTGCTACTTGAGTAATTTGCTGTGTAAAATGAAGGATCACCACTCGGTGCTGGCTAGTTAGGTGCTGCATTTGTCCAAATGCTAGAGTACATTTCATGCGGCTAGACTGAGTTACTGAGTCTTAGTAATGTGTTAAACTGTAAAATGTGTTGCATTATTGGCTGTAGGCTGAGGGAAGAATGCATTTAAATTCAGAAGGTTATATTGTTCATCTATGATATGCTGTATTGTTATGTGTACAGCCTGCTATGAGCCAAGAAAAGACTGGCAGAATGGCAACTTTATTGGAGTAAATGTATTGGACACTTACTATGGATTGTATGAGTAATTGCATTGCACATCCTTTTTTTTTTGTTTGTTTGTTTTTTTTTGAGGATTCTCTTCAGCGGGACTTTGATCTTCATCCATCTGCTGTGTGTTGATGTCCATCCACGTCCACATCTCCATCTCCATCACACTGGGATCGGCCATCACCTCGGACCATCTTGTCGGACATTCATTATCAGGGGGCGGTAGGAGTTTTTTTCTCTGAGTGCACTCAATATGTTTTTTTTGTTTGGTTGCTTTGTTGCCTAGGGGTTTGGGTTTGTTTTGCCTGGCCGGCCAGTTGTGGATGAACAAAACATTTTAATCCTCGGAACTGTTGACGGACTTAATTGTGATTATCATGAACTTTCACTGGATACAATGTTCTGGTCGTTTCAACATTCATAAGCTCAATTTTGTACGGGGGTTCAATATATTTCTTTCCTAAAAATTTACAATCTGTTCTCATTGTGTGTTTTGGGGGTGACTGTATTCTTAACAAAATTCCTTCCCGAACCTGAATCACATCTTAAAGTGTTAGAACCGAAAGGGTTACACATGCTTTTTTATTTATATATTTATTTATTACGTTATTACATTCTGAGTTCTGAAAAAAGGCTAATTTGAAAGGTATTATATTATTGGTTAGCGTAAATGTATTACAATATGAGTAAGGGCATTTCATTAAATTATTTATCAAGTTATTATAGTATTGAGTTTTAATACATTTTTGATCAGGTCAAGTGCAAATTCCATTACATTTTCAGGAAATAATTACATAATAGGGTGGTAACAAGGAGGTCAACACGTCCCAAGAACATTTACACGATTTATAATGATGTTTAAGCAACCTCGACACACACACACAAAAAAGAAGAAAACTATTTTCTTCGAAGGAAAGCAAAACCACAGCAAGAAATGACACTAATTTTCCAACCTGACATTTGGTCTCCACACTCCTTGAGAGTGTCAGACATGGACACATTCAAAAGATCATTAGATCATGGGAGGAAAAGCATGATGTATCGATTCGGGGCATAAAATTCTAGGTCACCATTGATTAGCAGACACAGGCTTTTTGCTCGCCTCTCTGTCATTGCTGGGCCCTGACTTTATTTTTAGGCGTGGGCTGATCGATAGGAAGGCTGCTTTGTGGAGTCTCAGTGGCATCGTGCCTCCCCGTAGAGCCCGTGTAGGTCAGACCAAAGCGCTCCAAAAGGTTGAACCAATGATGGGAATCAATGGATGGGAAATGTCAACTAACACGGCTGTTTACCACAGTGGAGGACACTTTCTAGCTACATATTGCTACATGTGAACAGATGTCTAAACCCCGTTTATACTTCTCATCCCTTCAAACAGATACAAATCTAGAGCTTACTACAGAGCAGTGTGACATTTACAACCTAAGTACGTACACATGTTGGTTTATTTATGCAGTCAGTTGTGTTTTCCCAGATTCAGATACTGCAGTGAGTATTTGCGTCTACTGTTTGTCAGTTGTTGTTTTAGCAGCTATCTGCTAATTCCCTTTCTGAACCTTAATTACTTGGTATTAACATCATAATTGTTTTGCATATTCATGAAAAAAACATAATTGTTCTGAGGCACAATAATTATACAGATTATGATGGTGGTGATGATGACCTGTTTTGTTGTTTTTTTTTTGTTTTGTGCACATAAATATGCCCATCCAAAATGGGCTATGAGACACTACAAATTAATAGAGACTGGATGGGAAAGGCTGAAACAGAAAAACATTTAACATAGATCAGAATGTACACAGCAATATGAATTATGCATGTGCTACCATTAAAGCACATATAATCAAAATATAGATGTTAAATTAAACAAGATATTCAATCTTTATTTCTTTTCCAACTTAAGGAATAATGAAACATTTGTTAACTTATCTGTAATAATGGTTTTATTCTTCCTTTTGATTCATTCCATAATACATTATACTGTGTATACATTAATTGCGTTTCATATTAATCCTGTAGTAACCTTTTTTGGCCTCTTGGATTGGCAAATTAGCAACAGACAATGGAAATATGTAATAATAATAATAATAATAATAATAATAATAATAATAATAATAATAATAATAATATTGATTTAACTTGATTAAATTTAAAAATTAAACAAGAAATTTAACCTTTATTTGTTTTACAAGCTAAATTAAGCAATTCTACTAGCTTGTTTATTGTAATTATAATATATCTTGAGCCATTTCATGATATTGCATAATATATTATGTATACATTAATTGTGTTTTATTTTAAACATGTATCAACATTTTTTTTGGACCCTTGTATGAGCAAACAGTAAATTACTGCCTATTAGCAGACATGGAGCCACATTAGCATTTGGAGTCATGTCATTCACTACATTTCTTTTGGCACTGTTTTGGTCTCCACCACGGGAAAAAGCCAAAAACTCTTCTAGGTTCACAAGCTACATTGCATTGTGTTGTATTCTGCTGGAAATGTGCTTGATGAGAGCATTTGGAATCAACCAGAACGTTAAAGCTGCAGGTTATAAAACTAATACTACTACAAATGAGTATTTTTGTCACAAGCATGACTAAGCTATTGTATATTCAACAATGTGCCTAAAAGAACAACAATTTTGACGCCTACAAGCTGAAAAGATTCAGTTCAGTTATCCATTTGGGTAATTTAACACATGATCTCTGCTGTGATGAGTAACATATCTGACCAACGCAGTCACGAGATGTTAAAGCGCAACATATACCACAATTAAACAGATGTTTAGAATGGAGGTGACCTGACAGCCCAATTACCGACTCCACACTGTTTTAAGCTTCTGTTACTTGCTCTCATTCCATGCGAGAGTCCACTCATGGAGCGCACATCCACCCACTTATGTGAGCCGCTTGAGCTGCTCGATGACTCAGCAGCATTACACAGTGAAATCACAATCTGTTTTTGAGAGGCACTTAAAGATTGTTAATCCATTCTGAAACTGGCCCCGATGCAAGTGGCTGTTTTTACATAATGGTGTGACAAGCTGTTTGCTTCGGGCTTCAAACTTTGTTCAAAGTCATTTGTTTGTTTGCTGCAAAATTGCCAGAACAGCAAATGATTCACCAATGAGGAAAACTGGATGCTGCCGTTTTCTTTAGGGGAAGATTTAAAGGTTATAACTAGTAATAACTGTAGAAGTGAATTAATGATGTTTTCCTGTTTAAGTGAGTGGTAATTTTTGAACAACTTGCAAACAGACATGAGGTGAGTCCTCACAAGGCCGTGAAGGTTGAAATGTTAACTAATGTCTTTATTGCAGCTTTAAAGCTTCACAATAACCCAGCTAGGACACAAGAAAACATAGATTTCATTTTGTTTCTCTTTAGACCTTGAAAAATATTGACATAACCTGAAATGTAACCTTTGATTGTTTGCTTTTGCATACTTTTGAAGGGCTACAAACCGAAAACTGCTCCCCCCCCCCCCCCCCTTTTTTTTTTTTTTACTTCAAATGAGAAGCTTTTCAGGTGATATAATTGTAATTTGTTGTATTTTATTTATGTGTTCGGATGTTTTCCTGACCAATTTTTTTTTTTGCAATTATTCACTTATCAATGTGTCAGCTCTTATGAAATGGATTATTATGTGCATGCAAAGGCGTTTTTAGAATAAAGGAGCAAATTTTCACCTCTGCCACCTCCCACCGACCCCAGAAAGTCTTTCTCCTCTTTCTGTTATTTTGCTCTCTGTTATTTCCCTTTGGCCTTACTCCTTTTTACCTCTAGTTTCAGTACTATCGGGAATCACTCTTCTAAAAGCTCAGAGAAGCGCTCAAAAGCTTCACTGAGGTTGAAATGTTTTCAACTTGCGTGTCTTAGCATCAATTTGTCTAAACTGGCTTGTGAGAATTTATTTCATTTCTAGCTGCCACTCAAGATGGGCAGTTCAGGTTTTATACAAAGTACAGGCTTGTCAGCTCTCCATAGTTATTGCATTATAAACTGCCTGAATTTATCTGCAGCAAACTTGCACTTAAGACCACTTTTTTCTGAAGCACTGGGTCTTTTTTCTACTCTCCGAATATTAATTATAAGCTCATGCAAACACGGAATCCACTATGAAAAGCATATTTAGACCCATATATGTTCCATTATAATTTGAATTGTCACCTGGTGTCTGAATATTGTATTTTTCTTTACATAAATACAGATGCTTTTGCCATGAATTGATGCAAAAAAAAAAAGCACAAAGTGACTTCACTAGAATGTAGGAAATGAAGTGCTAGAGTGAGGTGAATTTTTATGGATCTTCTGTGCATAATGGCAGCAGAGCTAAAAGAAGAAAGAGGTATAGCTTATGAAATCCTGCTCAGAGGTTCTCAGTATCAGAGGCTCAGGTGCTGGTGTGAGAGAGATAACAGGTGATTATAGAAACATGCGCACCCGCAGGCCTGAGGGTCGCCCAGAAACCCTCTGCAGTGCTGGTGTCAGCAGGGCCGTGGTGCATTCAGGGTAGCAGCCGGTCAGACTGGGGCAGCTGGTTCTCCGACACACGGCTCAGAACATTGATCCCTGCTACCAAACCTCCTCACACTCATTAGTGGCATTACTTGGAGCACTGCGGGGCTCAGGGATCCTGCTCCAATTGGACAGGCAGAGCTAGTCAGCGGTCTGAGGAGAAATGATAACATACCCATTTTTTCAGGCCAAGGAGCACACACACAAGAGCCAGACGGATTAGAGTGAAGCACAAGTCTTGTTTGGCCAAAAAAAAAAAAAAAAAACTCAGTTTGACAGTCTCGCGGCCAGCTGGTCAACTGTACTGTATATTAGAGGCTGAACTGTGGATTCGGCGCCTCGAGACACGGTGACGACAGCATTCAGGCAGCAATTGAAATAATAACAAGCAAGTCCAAAGAGTGCTAGACAGGAATTTTCTACAGATATTTATTTCTGCACTTGGAAAGTATTTATCTCCCAATGTTTACTGCAGTGTGTCACAGTCACACCAAACACAGCACTTGAAATGTCAGCTATTTCCATGCACACATACCGGTGAGGAAGATTTTTAAATCCTCTTTTTCCCAAGTGTTGATCTCCTGCTAGACCTTCAGCACAGAGGCAGAATTTGATACACGCACCTTAGGCGGATGAAATTTGAGATCTCTGGTTGTGTAGTCTTTTTTTTTTTTTTTTGGTTGTGGAAAAAAAAGCACACATTTACATATTTTCCAGAAGGAACGCGTTATCTACAGAAAGTGCATTTGACAGTGTGCAAGTGCATGAGGTTATGTTTGAGAGAGAGGTTTTTCTGCTTTCTGAACACACCCACGTATCTCTCACCATCCCAATGCTAAAGATTCTGTTGGTAAACTGAACAAATATCTGTGTTGTCTTGTTACTGTGGGATGATCAGTGATTAGTGAGAAGACCACAGTAACAAAGAGAACTCGTGCATTCTTGTTCTCAGGCTCTAATTGATAGCTTGTAAACAAGCTTCTCGCTATTAAACCTCACATCATGTTGCAAAATTTACAGCTGACATGACCACTAATTACCTCCGACGCCAATTAAAAGACCTTAACTGCAACAGTGTCAATTTAAAATGAGTCACTGACTACATAAAAATCATCTAAGTGGCATTTTTGAAGACAAACAGCACCACTGCTGACTTTTAAATGATGCATTTATTCCAAACTGTCAGCACAATTCAAACTTTGTTTTGTGTGAGGCGATAAACACTTGAAATGACTCCTCATGCAGAAAATACACTTGAGGGAAAAAAGAAAAAAAAAGTTAAGGGTTGTCACGTCTTCTTGCATCTCAGGTGTGTCTGTGATCACAAAGTGTCACTAATACGCCATTCACAGTGCATGTTAAAACCCCTCCTTTTATTTGATCCCAGCAGCACCGCGGTGCTCCCTCAGTACTGGCACAAAAATACTGCGGCGAAAAGCAGCAAAAGAGCACTGATGTTCCTCTACTTTCCTCACAAACAAACGTCTGACATTTGCCGTCTTGCACGCTGAACATTGCACCTTGTACTTCTGTCAAAGAATACCTTTGACTTTCACAAGTAATTCTTGTTTGAGGGGCGCCGAGAAAAGGATGATGTGAGGAAGGCAGGCTCCAAAAATAGACTGCTTATTTATATCATATGTTCAAAGCCTCAGATATTGCTCCACTTTATCTAAATATATATATATATATATTTCTCCTGAGCGGTTCGCATGAAACAAGATGTGGCAGCGTCTGGGATAATAATGGGGAATTGTACGAATATCAAAATGTGAGTCTGACACATGTTGTATCTTGACATCTGGGAGGATAAATGTCCTGGTAGGTAAAGATGCAGTAAATCAGTCAAAACGGCAGAGTCAGTTGGGCTCAATATGTCTTGTCAGATCTGCTCTGGTTTTTATTTTTGCTCAAGTAAGGTCAGTTATAGAGCAGCAGCCCTGCATCTGGCAGGCAATTGAACCTAATGCAGCAGATGTGTGCACCTGCATGCGTTTTTAAGGGGCAGCTTATTGCTCCGGGTTTTAATGTGTTAAGAGCAAAGGTAGATTCTGTCAAAAAAAAAAAAAAAAGGAGTCTCATTTTCCATTAAAATCCTATTTGATGATTGATTTTACCTCATAAATGTAAATATTATTACAATATGTGCATGCAAAGGATTCAATTTTCAGATTATCATACATTTTATTCAATAAAACTCCCCATGACTGTGCTGCAATACCTTCTAATAATCAGGAAGACACTTTTCAAAGTCTGAAACCAATCATGATATCATCAGGATTGTCTTGGTTTGGATTGTAGAAAATTTGAACAAAAACTGTGTTGCAAAATGACAGAATTATGGCTGAGGTGGAGGTTGATGGACGGGGGACAGGAGTGTTGATGGATATGGGTGTTAAAAAAAAAAGGTGAATGCACTTGAGATGTTTTCCCTTTTTCTTGTCTTTGTACCAAGCCAAGCAAACCGACTACCGGTGGTTTCTTCATATTGGCACATGATAAAGGCATCGATGTTGTCATCTAGAATGTTTCCTAAAAAGTCAGACTCTTTGTTTAATCATTCACAAGTTGAGTTAAGTGACATTATTGAGTTATAATGATGAAAGGAGACAGTATTTTTGTGCTTGACTCAAACTAGGGATTAAAAGCTGAGATATTTCTGCATCTGCAACATTTATTTTAAACATTTCATTCTATATTTGTGTATCCTAATGCTAAATTCGTAGTAGCCCTTTAATAACATTAATAACTAGTGTTATTTCCTGCCACTCTTTAGTTGTAACTGGATCCTTTTTTTAGACCAAGTAATCACTTAATCACTACTGCCATCCTGTTTGACACAGTCGCATTCCATTTCCAGCCCTCTCACCGCTCCATGCATCCTTTGGGAACATACATTATCATGCGGGTGTGAGTTAAGAACACGTCATCTGAGAGCTTCAAGATTTAAGGCTTCTAGTAGAACCCTGGCATAATTTCATCCAGCTGTTTCCCCAACCAGCGGCAGTGTTTCAGAAAATAGCACCCAACAGCACTCTTCCCTCGATGTGCCCGAATTAAAGACGAGCTGGCAGGAGGGAGAAGACGCAGGATGCACCCCGATCTTGACAACACGGAATGATTAAAGCGCTCAGAAACCCGTGCTTCACCCCCTAGTTTCAGTCAATTTATGGCAGCTCTCATTACTGTCCCTGCACTGGCGCTTTGTCCCAGACGTGCCACACACTAGCCCAAATTAGCAGTCCTACATCACGCTGCTGGTTTATACATTCAAAGCCACACAGGCCGGGCTGTAAAAGTATATCATGTCATTGGAAGAGGCAGGCTCTCACCATAAACACGTGCCAGCGCTACTCCTCGCATCTCCTCACTTTTAGAGTATCTTGCAAGATTGTAGCAATTTCCTAGATTTCATGTCAGCCCTGAAACTCCCTCACCCTTTTATCCTCGGCGAGCAACAAGCCGCTCTACGCCTATTGTGTGTTTTCAGGAGAAGAATATGAAGTTGGCAGGTAGCGAAGAAAAGCCTGATTGGTGTCTTGAATCATTAAGAATGGACCACGGCACTGGTGTCTGCGTGTCTGACATTTCAGAACGACATGAAGCCAGGCCTGTCACACTGATAACGTCCCCTGGGGTGAGGTTGCAAGCGAAGCATCCAACTTTATTTATTTATTTCTCATTAATCCCGCACAGCCTAGGTGGCAGCTGCGTGCGGAGATTGCCATGTTTGCGATATCTTTGTTGGCCCCTCTTCGCTATCACAATGTTGCACCTTGTATCAAAAGTGCAGCGGTTTTCCACGAGGCATTTATATTCTCTCGCTGGCGCCTTAACTTTTGATGTAAGAATGGTGCGGTAATGTATGCAAGAGCAGTATTGTAAAGCCTCATGGAGTAAAATCCTCTTTCCCAGCTGGGAGCTCAGGGTTCAGGGCTGGACGTAATTGAGGAGAAACAGGACTCGCCGGCCAGTTAGTGGTGGACCCTGGAGTAATAGCACATGCAGTGTCTCCGCTGCCACCTCTAAAAGTAGCATACTCCTTGTTTATGCTTGTGGAGCTTGCAGTTTTAAAATTCCAATGAGGCTCCGTCCAGCGGCGCCTTTATCAGGCTGGATGACTTAAGTGCATCCAGGGAGCAGGAGCCTTCTTCACAGGGCCGGCAGAGTGTGCAGCGGGGTGCCAGTGTCAAGTGTCCTTGATCTTCAAGCCTCTTCACTGGCCTTTGTGAATGTGCAGCCTTCAAAGACCGATGCCATAACGAAATCATTCACTCATTCAGCTTTTGATCCATAATTTCACTCACAGAGTATCATCACGACAGGTTTTTCCCAAGGACTCTTTAATGGAATTACTTTTTCCAGTTTCTTTTTCTAGCGTCCCTCACTGATGACATCTGAATCACTTTTTTGTCATTTATTACAACTCAATTTAAGGGTATTAAATGCGCATCTGGAAACTGGCCACAATGCCATATGTGCGGCTAGTGTCTGAAATCCAGTGTTGACTGTAAGATTTGCAGACAGTTGAATCATCCAGACAGTTTTGGGAAGGAAAGCGGAGATTAATGGGTCTCCTCATTGGCAAGTCCCCTGCAAAAATGGAAGTTGGCTTTGAAAGGCTGACTTTATTAATTAAGAAAATGAAATGTGGGGAACTTTATTGCTAATACATTTTCATCATCTTTTATTGCATTTAGTTTGAAATGATTACTGTATTTACTTTTACTTGCAAATTTGTGCTCAATTTTCATTGGAACAAGTTACCCCTACAAAATAACCAAGCATGCCAATTTGAAATGTGCTGGTTGGAAATCTTCTACTCAGCAATTTATGGTCAAAATCTCTCCTGACCAGTGGTGGAATGTGGAAGATGTATTTTAAGGACAAATTTTAGGCATTTTACTTAAGTATTTCCTGAGACTCACTACAATTCGGAGAAAAATATACCCTATTCTGCTCTTCATTTCAATTATCTGACAAAAATAGTCACTTTACCAAGATTTTTTTTTTATACAAAACACACAATAACATTATGCATTGTCATTGACCAAACTAGCATTACACAAAGTGGCTGAAATTATAGTTGTTGCTTTATATTGCAGACCCTGTTGTTCCCTAGTCATTTCATAGGAAACATGCAATTTTGTGAAAATTCAAGAGCCCATATTATGCTCATTTACAGCTCCACTATCTTCTTGTGGGAGTCTCCTAGAATATCCTTTAATGTTCAAGAAACATAATTTTTTTTTTCTCATATTGTACATTACTGCAACACCTCCATCTGAAATGCTTCATTTTAGCTCCTGTCTCTTTAAGGCTTCCCTGCCAAAAAAGATCAGTTTTGCTGTGATAGCTCAGCTGGTCTTATGAAAACGAGGCAAAAAATATATTAGTTATGTACCATAACTCCAGTTTCTATGAATTTAGGTGCAGAGCTGGATACAAAACCCTAGAGTTTAAAACACACACTTTTGAACCAGAATTGTACTGTGAAGGAATGCTAACAAAATGAATTAGCTAAGTTTAGGTTGCATTGTAGCGCATACGGCTACATAGAAATACACCTAGTCTTTGTTTAGAGTGTTTTGAAGTGTTTGTACAATTCTAAGAGCATACAATCATAACTAATGGTAACCTCAGCTGTGGAGTGACCAAGTATTTATGGATTTTCCTATTGTTATGAGGACATTGTCATTGAAAATGAAATGAATTCACAGGGTTTACAAATCTTACAAATCTCTTTGTTCACTCTTGCAGCCAACAAAAGAACATTTTGTTTGGTTTGTGCAGATAAATGATATTAGAAACAGCTCTAGACTTTAGGGAAGTAGTTTTTTTCCAGGGACTTTCAGATGAAAATTACAGGAAGCTATGGAACCTGTTGGCATTTACAGATTAGATAATTGCACACATCTCAACCAATTACAACAGTACCACCCAAGGTTTGTTCATCACCACTAACTATCTTCATAGCATATATATGTAGGATATATATATGGAGGGAATTTGCCTCAAAGTAGCATTGTGAGTGCATTACGTTCACTTGTTATAGAGTAATTTTAGTGTCCTATTTCTATTTTTAAAAGAAGAATATGACTACTTACTCCATCGCTGCTCGTGAAAAAGACTTGAGGCTATCTAATTGGAGAAATATGTTGCCCTTTCATGTGCATGTTCCGACTTTAGAGTGTATTTACAGTAGCCGTGTATCTACACTTAACTCGCACCACAGGCTTCTACAGATGTACAGTACGACAGAGACGGCTGTGTGTGGAGCTCCAGTGAACGATTGCGTTCACACATTCAAAAATTTATGAGCATTCCTTGTTTTTCTAACATATGGTGCTCCGCTGGGGCTCGTCTTCCCATATGCCATAGTGCCCAGGAGAACATGCAGTTTAACAGTTAACATCACTAGGCTCTTGTAGGTGATGGAATATCACTCAGTCACCCACCAACCAAGCATGACCAAGCATGGAGTGCTACAACAGTTGATTATTATATGAAAAATTACACATTAAAGGCACCATGAAGCAGAAGACAGCTTAATATAATGTGACATATTTCTGTGTGAAATTGAATATATGATTAGGATTTACAGTAGATACAGTTAGTTGGGCAGGACTTAGTGAATACAGTGCAACACAGAACTATAGGAGAGTTCACTTCCATACTTAAATGCATGAACTAGAGCTTAGCTACAAGTTTTTTCCAGCTAAAATTCAAATTGACAACTCTTGCTGTGATATTGTTCTGCTAGATCTGTCTAAGAAGCGAGTGTTTTGTACCACATTTATTCAGTCTCTTAGCATTTCTTTCTTCAGGTTTTATTTTCTGTGTAACTGCAGATCATATTAGTATTTTGAGGGGCATTTTTCTCGCCTAATATTCAGTGTGACAGTGCAACAATAGAGCATGAAACAGCACGATTAGAATATCAGAAAAAGGCAACATGATTCAACAATTGCATCAATTTTAAATACATCTGAACCAGCGCATGCGATGACCTATATATATGCACAGTTTAAAAGGCATTTTATGAGCTGGAATATGCAGCATGTAAGTGTTTATCAGCTGATGTTTATTATGATCTATGGTGTGTTGAAGTACAAGATTACATTTGGTGCAGGTAGCTAATTTGATTCAAGTGGGGCAGAATTAGATTATTTGTGTGCATATACATGACAGTGTGTTATTGCATGTCTGGCTTAGATTAAAAATGACTTCCCACGTCACACATATAGGACCATCAAACCTGTCAGCGGTTGTCATTGCTATGATTTTTATTTTTACAAGCCTGGAGAGGAAAGTCTATATATAATGAAACACAACCACTTCTAATAGGAGGATTTTGCTCACAATACAGAAGATATTCCGGTATTTTCACACAATTTTCAGTCATGCGTTAGTGGATTTAAAGCAATAGCCATTGTAAGTGGCTGAGGTAAAGAAGTGTGAGTTTCTGCCGGCAATAGATGCGGTATGAGCTTAGATAATGAGAAGATAAGAACCTGATTTGTGAAGTTTCAGGTTTGTTATTTCTAAGGCCTTCCATTTTCACTTCCTCCCTCTGTATCTTTCAATCATGCCGAATGTAGTGACTGAACGCATTTATCATTAGAATTTAATTCCCCGTTTCATTGTGGTCTCTGCAGCTCGGCTGTATCACTGACGGGGTTTATCTCTCACGCTAAAATAACCGAATTACCGACATGGCAAAGAGGAGACTATGGATTCTACCATTATCGCCATGGCAACATGAGCTGGGAGTGCGGGCTGCCGGTTTGATATTGCACTCTGAGCTTCAGCTCACTCTTGTTAGAAGGATGGGAGTTCAGACCATTGTGTTCTCTTGAAAATAGTGGGGGGGTAAAAGCGTTGCCTCTTATTGTGTGCAAGCCTGCAGGAGATACAATCTGAACTATGAGAGGTGGCAAGGTTTTCTAAACAAGCGGATTCCCACAATGAAAGAGGAATCTTATAAAGGTAAAATGTTGGATTTGGCTTTGACACATGTCATCTTTGAATATTCAGCCTGAATCAGAATATAAATGACTGTTATTGACACACATACATGATGGAATCAGGCAGGGTTGAGGGATTTTTTTGGGGGGGATTTTGGGTGCTATTGATGCACAGTTGGAGGGTTGTGCTTTTGTTTGGTTTTAAATGCAAATCATGAACCAGGCCCCCAAACAGCGTTTTTGGCAAGAACAGTAAGTGCTGTCTCAACAAAGCTCGCACAAGGACTCTGCGTAAGGTCACAGTAAACAATGCAATAAACATGTTTTTCAGATCCATTACTGCTTCGGCTGTAGATGTGGACCCTAAGTGTCCAGTCATTGATTCCAACTATGTGCGGTTCTTGGAAATCGACATCTTGTCGTGCTGCCATCAGGGATTTCAGGGGCTAATCTGTGCAGCTCGAGGCTACTAGTGGTTGTTAGTGGTGGAGGAAATACTAAGGTCTTTGAAATATGAAAGAAAAAAATCATTATAAATGAGAACACTACGAATTAAAGTGAAATAACTTTAATAATAATTCAGAGGAAATGGCCACGGGGACTGTAACATTATATATTACCTGACTGAAATTATCATTACTGCTCCATTACAATGTAAGCATTTTGTTTTGGTCCATGTGGAGCTATGTGGGACTCTTTCATATACTGCTGGGTAGTTTATATATAGTATCACATTATATTTGAAAGCTCATCGTATAAAATCCTGATCTTTAAAGTAACTATCTGTCAAATAAATGCAGAGGATTAAAAAATACACTTTCCTTCTAAATCGTAGTGAAGCCTAAGTATTAATATTTATTCAGGGGATGATTGGGTTGCATCCGTCAAAGCTGTGAAACAAATCTAGATTACAAAATACTTTTTTTTTTCTCCCTCTGAACTGTTCCGTGTACATGCAGACAGCCAATCAGGAGCACCGGGACATTTCCTGCAGGCTGTTAGACCTGCTGTGAACAGCCGACTTGACCAGCAATAATATGGCAACAGGGGCCTCTCAGAATCCATGCATCAGTCGCTCAGTGGGACTCCCCAGCATGAGGATGTGCACTCCAGAAATGATGTCAAAAGAGAAAGGCCTTTAGCACAGATGCAACTAAATGCTGCAAAGCAAGTGACATGTTCACCTGTAAGATATCTGGTCTGTGAAAACACAGGCTTGCTATTTAAAACTTTTATATTAGACTTAATGACATTGTTGTAGCTCATAATCAGCTTCAGTCAAAGTGTTTGTGTGTGTGAAGTTTTTGATACTTTAAAATAGAATATATTTTGTTGTAATTATTACAATTATATTTTTAAAGTTTAAGCTAATTGTTGTATGAGCACCCAAAGCCGTGTCATAATTTTCAAACTCAGTATTCAGAGGGGCTTTGTGGGTTGGTCCCTAACTTTTAGAAATGTTACTTAGGAGGTCGAGGCTCTGCCTCGGAGTTATGTGACAAACGGCATTGGTCTGTCTGTCTGTCGGATTTGAATGACATTTTTAGGGAAGGTCAGAAATGACACAAGGATCAACTGATTAGATTTTGGCAGTGATGTTTTTCTTGTAATATGGATCATTTCCTCTTAGATGAACCTTGTGGCCAGATTTATAACAAGTTTGGTTCCTGTTACATCAAGACACAGGGTTGGCCTACAAATGGAGTCAGATAATCAGCCTGAAATATTGTTTCAGTCCACTGCTGGTTCTGTAAACAGCATTCTAAATGGGTTTGTTAGTAACAGGGCCTACACTATAAATACACCAAGCACATCAGATTTGTGCAGTTTTTATTTAAATGTAAATACCAGAAAAACTCACTTTTGCATGCAATTGAAAGTCCCTCTTTGATCAGTGATTTATATATATTAAAAGGGTTTTTTCCTCCATGAAATAAAACCTTTCCTGCCTTGAAATGTCTTAGATGTAACTCTACATGGTTGCTTCCTCAAAATTTTGAGAATCTATATAGTCTCCAGACACCCCTCCACACCTCAGTGCAACTCAAGCACACCAGCTCTCCCCCAACTCTGCATAAACACTGTAACTACTCTATCCTCCATTATGTATTCAGCCCGATAAGTTCACCTTATTCTAAGGAAGAATAATGATATATAACAAGCCCCACCTTGCTGTTTGACAAGATTTTTTCCTTGGGTTTGCTATATATAAACTCAGGAAGTCTGAGTCTCACTCCAGTTTCAAATGCTCAGCCATAGCATTGACTAATTATTTCAGTCATGATATGTCTTCCAACACACAAAATACACCATAAGGACATGTTAACGGTACAAAAACGGCAATAAACTGGATTTTCAGTGGACCAGTTGCATCGTTTTCTAAATAGTTTAGTAAATTGTAATTAAAGTGTTGAGAACAGTAATAGTATTAGTCATTTGCAACAACACATTTTAAAATGGCTCTAGTTTGTCATTCTGGGAAATATGTTTAATGGCTTCATTGCTGTGCGCTAACAACACTGATAGCACTCTCCTGTCTGCACTGTAAATATCAATCAACCACCGGCAGTCAGTCAGCTCAGGATGAATCAAATGAATATGGACTCCACTGATGCAAATTTCCCAAAATGTAAAAACGTCGCTGTTCTCCTGTGTTGCATGCAATTAAAATTTGGATCACATAGAGGAGACAGAGAGAGAGAATCTGTTCATCATGACACATTTTTCACCATCACTGGCAACTAATTTTGGTTATCTCAGCCTAGATTGTCCCAACGGGTTCAAATACAATTTCTTTTGTGACTGAAGGAGCCGGAGACAATGATTTCATTTACACGGAACAATGTGGCTCTTCTAGTTGTCTTCCAGTGATGCTGCAGAAAACTCTCCAGTGGTGACCGAGGAGGGTGTTGGGAGGGTGGGGGGATATTCATCTAGCAGCCGCTGGAAGCTGTGTGGCTAAATCGACTGCAGGATTCATTGTACATACAAATGATGCATGGATTGCAACACAAAGTGGGTGATACTTAAAGTGAGAGCCGAACAATTTGATTTGATTGAACTGAGTTGCAGACAACCCTAAACAGCTATTTAAAGAGGCATTGCATTCACTGAAATTGGATTAGTTCAGGGCCTCGCTGGAAACAAGAGAGACACGTCTCAGCACAAGAAATACACTGACATTAAGATTGATGCCTTCACTGACATAAATACTTCAGAAATCTTTCCCACCAATAGCCCATTCCTTGTATAATGAATTAAAATCCAATTACAAGTGCTCATTACCGTAAACAAACACCACATTAGCATCAAATATGCAAATGAGCGAGTATCATATTACTCAGTGTGATGAATCACTGTGCATTAGATGAGACGGACCCACCGATGTGTCTGTGACAGCCTTTGTTTTGTTCAGGTTGAATGTGTGGAACCCACCCAGCAATGTTATTCGCAGCAAATAGTGTGTCTGAGTACAGTTATTTGCAGCAAATATAATACCCATTAAAGATTCATTAGTAAACCAATGTACCAGACACATTCTTTTCATCCTATTTGGTTCACCGGAAATACAAGCTCGCACATAAAAATGAGTCAGAAACATGTGGTTTCCTTTGGGTCCTCGCAATTAAGTTTGAACGGGTATGTGCTTTAAACCAAGGAGATGTTCTTTTTTTAAAGGCCACTTCAAAGGAGAGTTGTCAAACAGGAGCTGATAGAACTGCAGGGAGAGGCTGCAATTCAGAGTTATGGTGAAGAAATGCCACATGCTGTGTTTCTTTAGGTGGCACTTTGGTTTTGTTTCCCTCTTTTTGTGATATTTTCACAATGCAACATGCCACAATGCTAAAAGCTTGAACATGTTTTTACAAAGTTTGAACATGTTTTATGGGGACTGTTAACTAAAATCTGGAGACCAACAAAACTTTATACACATGCCGTAGCATTTAAGCTGAGCTAAATACAATATAATCTTTAAGCACTGACATTGCAAATGTACAACAGTCACATTACAGGAAGTGTGATGTGAAGTCAGGTCAATTATTTGATAAACCCACATAGTTCCCATTTTCCAGATGAGTCTACAAGAGAATCTGTCAGATGCAATATGATTTAAATGGATTTAAGGTTCCTTTTTTAAACTTTATTTACAAGACACAGAGTTTGTTGACTTGTCAACTCCACATGAGCACAGCAAAACGAGCAAGAGACGGGAGAGAAACACTGAAAAGGAAGATCTGGTTGCAAAACAACATGCAGCGCCAGTTGTATGCAAATATTTCAGCTACAGAAAGGATAATGACCAAAAATAGCTGCTCTGTCGGCAGTGACTTGCAATTGTTGCCACTACATCAGGCAACAAAGCTAGATTTCATGACCATTTAAATCAGCACAACGAAGCTCTGCTTGATGAATGACGAATACCATCCAAAGCAAAAAAAAATATTCCAGCAAAACTATTTCAGATGCTTGGCTGGTCTTGAGAAAAGTTCTTCACAATGTAAAGTCCCTTTTCAGCTTTCTTGAAAATTTGCTTTCATTTCCTATGCAACTGCACCTTCCTGCAAGATCACCCCAGTCATTTTGGACTGATTAATTCTTTCGAAATAGAGTTATTCAAGTCATCTGCTGAAAATTGCTGTATTTGTTCCATTTCAAGCTATTCATTGGACTTGAACTACTTGAATTTCAATAAAAAACTGGGAAAATTGGGGTGTTCTAAAACTTTTGACCGGTAGTGTACTTTGCTATAGACTTGTGCAGCTAGTGTGGCTAAAAAGGCAAAACTAAAACTTTCTAATCCTGATTTGAACCATACCTGACTAAGATCAGTCACAGAAATTGTGAAATTGTACACATATAGTACATTTTCTTTCGGATATTTTCCCTACATAAAAGCACAATGACTGTAATGTGGATGGAAAGCTGCTAGTTTCATTCTATCCTGTTGCTGCTCTCGCCTGAAGGGAGGGAAGGTGCCTTTTCATTTTACGTCAGTGTCAAAGTGCATTGACTGAGACACATTATCCTCCATCACAGTGTATTTGCAGGACAATGGCTGGACTCAAAGGGCTCCCATTTTAACGGCGGTGCATGTCAGGGTTATTGCCGAAAAAGTGTTATTTTTCTTTGGTGGACAGATGGAATTTCTCGTAGGTGACTCAGAACAATTTTGATGTCAAGAATTTCCAGATTTGTTTTTTCTTTTTCACCAGAGCTGTTTGTGGAGATGGGTTTAGCTTTGATGCATTTCTTCCCAGTATGATAAAAAATAGACGAAACATTTTCTAACTTGGTGTAAAGAATCTGACAGATCTGCCGTGGTGGATGGGATAAAGCTTTGCAGCAAATCCGGGAAATATAGACGTCCACCAATCCAGTACTGCACAATTCCTGCCTTGCTTTTTTTTTTATATAGGTTATCCATAAACAGACATGTAAAATCCCTGCCAGCAGTGCTACATGTTTCTCCCCGTGTTGTAAATCTCCCCAACACTCCAGCCTCCACATGCATTAGTATTCATGAAGTCATACTATTTTTGCATGCAATATAACAAACATTAGGGATGTGTTTGCTATACAGTTATTATGATGAGGTGATACATATTTCCATACAGCAGGTTTGTGCGCCCACAGCTCGTCTGTCACATTTGTGTGCAGAGTTACTTTTAACATTCTGGGAGCAGATTTACACAGCCACGTTTTATTACATGTTATGAGAACATCACTCCATGTTGCTCTAAAAAGTTATTTAATAAGTCATTCCTATAAGACCATTTGGTTGTTATATGTAAATCCATGTGTATATGAGGTGTAAATTGACAAACTGTGCACAGCTCCTGCAAGGGCAGTCAGAAGCTCATTATTTCAGATTTATTTCACAGGAAGATAAACTTCCATTATGCTACATATCAAGCAGGGCAGAGTCAGTTTGTTAACTTTGTGACAACCTATTTTCATGGGATTTACAAAATAAAACAAAATGAGAAAGTCCGCTTAGAGAGAGGAAACACAGGCCAACTTTCTGTATGATTTGCTGCCATGTACTGTTTGGCTTCCTGCCTGAAAATTCAGAAGCAGAGTCTTAGTTCAGGCAGAGCACGGAAGTTGCACTCGCAGGTGATCGGCTTCATACGTTTGGCTTATTGGTGCATCGTATATTTGCTTCCAGGTGACCAGAATCATCCAAATGTATTCATACCACTGTTTTTATATGTACTGCTAATTCTGTAATGCTATGCAACCTCCTCCACCACCTCAGCTCCTCCACACATCACTGAAGCCTGTGTATTATCTTGCCAGTTAATGTATATTTCCGTGTCATATGTCATATCCTGAGTATTTGGGGGATTAGGTCTTGCAGGAAAAAAAAATCCCTTTTCCAGAGCTCCCTCAAATTGCATCTTTTCCTTTTCCTCCTAAATCAAACTGTGGAACCATTTGCACCAAATTGTCTAACTGAAACTGACAAATTGTGTTTATTTTAGTGATGGAAAGGGGATATGATATCAATGTGATATGGCATGCAATTTAGGGAAGCTGCCATTTGTTTGCCCATCTTGCGTTTTGTTGTTTGTTACTGGTTGACCAGAGCAGCTTGACGGTCACTTAGTGCGTTATTTCAGGTATTTGATATTCAGCTACAGAGACTGTGGAATTATTGTGGTACAGAGAATATTTTATATGCAAAAAAGTCATCTTTTTGTTCTTATTTTCTTCCAGAATTGCTTTTTCTGTACCATTGAGGAGTGGTCAGAATGTCATAATACAGATGATACCGATGTAAGTTTATCAAACGATATTTTATATGTTAATGTTGGATGTAGAGGTTGTTGACCAGCGTGTGGAGGTATATTTGCATGCGGGAGGAGGTATGCCCATGCTTTTTTGAATTCAAATTAAATAATAGTGTTAATTGCTTTATAATGACCTATTTCTATCCTAAGAACTTCAATAGAAGGCAATTACACTTCTGTTTTTGGTTCCTGTGGATGTTTCACCTCTCAGCTAAGAGCTATGTTCAGTTCTGACTTATGAAAATTCTTAAACATAGACTCAGTGCCAATGAAAATGGAACCTTTGAACTTAGCTTTATTTCCTCATTAAGGCAAATCAGTTTTGTTTAATTTATGTACACCAACATTCCTTGACTATTCTAGAAAGATGTGAACAAAATAGGACTGTAATTTATTGGGCAAGTGACACTTGGCCAGCAAGATATCCAATATAGTGAAATCTAAGAACCACAGTGAGTTCAGAACGATATACGCTGCCATTCAAAAGTTTGGGTTCACTTAGAAATGTCCACATTTTTGAATGGAAAGCATTTTTTTTTTATGAAGACAACATTAAATTAATCAGAATGACAGTCTAGGCTTTGGTAATGTGGTAAATGACTGTTCTAGATGGAAATGGCAGATTTTTAATGGAATATCTCCATAGAGGTACAGAGGAACATTTCCAGCAACCATCACTCCTGTGTTCTAATGCTACATTGTGTTAGCTAAATTGTTGAAAGGCTTATTGATGATGAGAAAACCCATGTTAGCACATGAATAAAAGTGTGAGTTTTCAAGGAACGCATGAAATTGTCTGGGTGACCCCAAACTTTTGAATGGTACTGTGTGTCCTCCAGTAGAGTTGAGGCAAACAGTGATCCTTCTGGATGGAGCGCACAAAACCCCAGATGTTGTACTGTGGTATGTTCTCTCAGTGTTCCCACAGTGTAGCCACCAGTTGCTACGTGATCTTCGGCCAACAAATCATGCTGCCAACACTCTCCCTTCCTAAAAATCCATCATTTGGAAAATCTACTTGTTTTAGAAAATAAAGCACAATGGCTGTCTGCATATGTGCAGCGACGCATGAAAATATCTCAGCATGGCAAAACAGTTTTAGCAGAAGATACTTGTGGAGTTGTTACTCAACCATGGAATATGTTTACATAAGTTGCAGCTGTAAAATCTGGAAACAAAAGTAGTGCTATATTGTCATTGAGTTTATATTGTCACCTCAAAATCATATTGCTATTGGTCCATCACCGACCCAAGACTCCTGGTAAAGGGATGACTCTAGATGTTAATGGTGATAAAACCTTCTCAACGCTTTGTTATAAGTTCCAGATAAGTGGTGTGGTAGACTCTTCGTTTGACTGTTCCAGTTTAACATCAATGGACATAGTTTAACATGATTTCTTCACAATGAAGTGTCCTCTATCTTGTAGACGCAGGTGATCAAGTTACTGTAATCAGCCATAAAATATTTAGATAGGCCTTTTAAGGATAACACTAATAAAAATATTTTGTGCTGTGTTTGCTGAAATAAAAGGTCCTGCAGCATTACAATTGTGTCTCTCTACATCTTCTCATCACTCTATGTATGTGATAGTGATTCAGATCCTTCTCTGCGTGATTTGATCGAGCATCGATCCACTGATGATGCCTTAAACAGTAGCTGCTAGTGATACACATACTCATCTATGTGGTTTAATTGTGCATCGATCTGCTAGTAATGCCTCGGGACTCCAGTAGTAGTAGTAGTAGTGGGAGTGAGTGGATAAGTGGCATGCTAACTTTCTACCATTCTGTCTTCGGTATTTCCCTATTTATAGGTAATTACTGGACAAAAAATATGCAAAAACAAAAACAGCTAGCACTTGTTGATAACATTTCTATTGTGTCCCAGTTGTTAGGTTTGCAATAAAAGTTTGTGTTTTGTACTTGTTAGTCATGTTTTCAGTCACGGTTGCAATGTAAAGTTCATGTGTTTATTTATTATTGTTTGTTGCAACAGTTGCAGTTTATTTCATGTGTGTTTCAGGACAATAGTTGAACAAATATATTAGTTAAATGATTTATATAAAATCATTTAAAAAGTGAAATTAAGACAACAGCTACTGCGGCAGAATGTGTCCATTTGTAACAGTCGTGTAATGCTGAGTTCTACTTGCCTGTGAAGAACTACACACCTGTCGCAGGACAAAAAACAGGTAAACCAGAAACTACCGGACATTATAATGGTATCTGAAGCAAAGTACTTCATGAAAATGATGCCATAGTCTTTGTCGAGTACGTCACTGATAATAAATTACCCAGATTATGTAGCTTATCCTGTAAGTATTGCAATATTTCATTATCATGGGAGATAATAATTTATGACCTCACTCTCATTGCCAGTATTACTTCTTGGTTTTCTATTCTATAGACTTATTTTAGCATACTTGTTCTATTTTCAGTAATGTATCGTACTTATGTTTTTTTTCCTCACATGTAATTTTGTTTTCTGAGCAGTATAGAATTTATATAGTCTTATCCTATCTTATGAACAATTAGTTTAGTTCTAGCTCTAGTTTACTGCTGAATGAATGACACAATGGAGAAAATGTCTGTCCTTTAGCGAGACATCACTTCTGCTGATCAGACTTCAGGCTCTTTTTAAAGTGTTTCTTGATCGATGCTGCTGTGATGGTACTGTGTACTGCACACTATGGTTCAATCTTGACTCAAAACCGGGAATAATTAAAGTCAGGTTTTAAAATTGAGCTAAAAAAATGGACCAGTGGAACCATTTGGGGAAAAAAATACTATTACATCTTTTTCATAATAGTCTGCTTCATATTTTGATCTCAATAAAGTTTAGAGTTAGCATTACAGTGTAGTGAGTCTGTTATGTTCAGTTATTAGGCTGAGGAGTAGCATTCTTTACACGCTTCATTCTACAATTTCTGAATCCTGGTTCATTATGAAATCATGGCAGGACATCTTAGACTGTGGTGGGCAGCTCCACTGTAGGTAATTAATGGGAGTCACTGTACCTAAAAACAGTACACTCCCTTTAAAGTGACAGGGTTGGTTGTACTGCTGATCCTGCTGTGCATTAATATCTCATTTTGCAGCTCAGTCAAGCCTTTTAGCCCTTGTAAGCCCACTGTTTTTATTTGCCCTACCCACTAAAAAAGTCATAGTAAAGTCAACTAATTAGTGGCTTGGGAAAAAGTTAACCATCGAGCAAACCAAGCAGATCCAACAGTTCTCTAACCAAGCCAGAGATTTAGGGCATTACGGGATAAGCTTTAAGTATAACTGGGATGGCCATGTTCCTCTGCTTCTGCTCGATGTGTAAGCAGGCGATTGCTTTGCAAACACGTTGGCTGTAAGAACCTTAGAAACTTGCGCTCGGCTGTTGCTGCGAGCTTATAGTTTTGCTGCATCCTCGTACTGAAACATTGCTTAATAAAGCTTTAAATTCTGGCCCCACTCACCCACTGTTAATACAAAATATATCCTCTCGAGTTTCCAAAGTTTCTGCAGATGCACTAGTATGTTTTTTCTGTATTGAATGCTGCACCCAAATGAATAAGAATACATCTCTGATGACTTCAATTTAGATTGTTACTCACCATCCATTACGTGGATCTCTACTGCTTCTCTGCAGCTGGTGATCGAAAGGGAAAATATTTTTGCACATTTCCACTGTGTCTAATGTATACACAGCATGTGTTATTAGCATTCACTACTTAAAGCTTCAGCCATCCAAATTTGTAATCCCCAACTGCAAATGAATGCTTTCACTAAGCTAAAGCTTTCATTTTTCAGGGGATGAATTTGATATCGGCGGCAGAAAGTTCCCCGATACGAAACATTTTCATGAATGCAAACACAACATGGCTGTCACTGCAGCTGATAACAATTTGACAGGGTTTATTCCATTCAGATTGTTTATATTAGGGATGTGCTTAGCCTGGTGTTTTAGATTATGTTTACCCGTGACGTTATTATGTAAGTGTCCTTTTAGTGGAAGGTTCTGCCTGAATCCAACAACCAAGAATTAGCTGCATAATGTAAAACAGAGGTGCAGAAAGAGAAGTGATCCAGAGAGAAAGGCCCTCATATTTCCATTTGAAAGGATTTAAGTGTCTTTTGTTACATGTGGTGGGACGCTGTTCCCTCAGTCGTGCAGGAGGTGATTAGGATTTATGAATGTTGAATATGAATAACTTAATCTTTAATCATCTACATATTTGGGCTATTTTCAGTCTTGATCTCTGGCTTTTAGCTGATGCACAGCCACGTGGAAACACATTTAACCTTCAGTTACTTTCCATTTACCTCCTGCAGAGATGGTGCCATAGTAATTATAACCCTCAGCAGGGCTCTAAAACCTAAACAGTTTTAAGGCTTAATAACCAACAAAATCCTTGTCAGGACTGAGCTTCGGGCTAACACTAATGGAACGGTCTGGCAGACCAGTGAAGTGCACCTTTGATAAATGACCCGCTATATTGTCCTTTAAATTTCCTGCCCCCTCTTTTTCTTTTTTTACTGTACACAATAAATTATCCTCAGTGTTAGAACCTTTCGTAAATTTGCAAACAAATACTCAGAAAAAAGCCCGAGGAAGTTTTTACCCCAGTTGTTGGCCACCTGAGAGTTCAGAGAATTGATTGGGAATGAAAAGTGCCGCCGGCGACGCAGCATCTGCTACAAACTGGGTGTCCCACTCAGCCCTCAGGTGAAGGCAGTTCTTTCTGTTGGCACTTTTACTTCCATTATCAAAGACTCAAATTTCTTGTCATTTCTCTGCAAAGGCAGGATGCCAGCCTCAGCAACAGGTGCCTCATACTGCGGCGGCACCATTGCAATTGGGATGTTGGTGCCTGCAGTGATAGATGCATTGTGTCTATTGATTTCCATAACATTGTCCTGGAGACCTAATTTGCCTCAGGCTGCACACCACAGAGGGAAAGCGGTAATTCCAGCCACTGGCAGTCACACAGATAACAAAAAAAAAATCTATGTTCGGCTTCAGACTGCAGGTAATTATATACATATATTTTTAAAGTTTCCATGCATTTTGCCCTTGCGTTTACCTCACTTAACCTGACATAGATAAACTAGCCGGACATAACCTTGAACTGAAAGCCACTTTATTGTTCCATGAATATTCTGTTGGACCTCTTACTGGAGAATGTGGTGTGCCAAGAATAGCATATATGAAACAGTATATAATTTCGAGTCATGACTTGAAAGCGTATTTTGCTAACTAGGATACCACGGGGGCTGCACAGTGGCGTAGTGGTTAGCACTTTCGCCTTGCAGCGAGAAGATCCCTGGTTCGCGTCCCGGCTTTCCCGGGATCTTTCTGCATGGAGTTTGCATGTTCTCCCTGTGCATGCGTGGGTTTTCTCCGGGTACTCCGGCTTCCTCCCACAGTCCAAAAATATGCTGAGGTTAATTGATTACTCTAAATTGCCCGTAGGTGTGAAGGTGAGAGTGATTGTTTGTCTCTGTATGTAGCCCTGCGACAGACTGGCGACCTGTCTAGGGTGTCCCCTGCCTTCGCCCGAGTCAGCTGGGATAGACTCCAGCCCCCCCCCATGACCCTAGTGAGGATTAAGCAGTGTATAGATAATGGATGGATGGATGGATGGATACCACGGAGCTGTTTTCTTGTGAGGTTTTCGCTGTCCTTGCTTTCAAGCATGTTCTTTTACTTGTTTACTTGTTTCAAAGGAGGATCCCTCATTAGTTTGCTCTGTCACTTTGTGTCACCTCAAATTATCATGAAAACATTTTTTATTTTCATTTTTTTAAGCATTTCTCAGCAGCTATATACTAGGTGATACATATATACATTGGTGGAGGCTGATGCATACACAGATAATGAAGGACAACACAGATAGTCACAGAGTAAATAAAACTACATACTTAAGAACTACAACTTATTTCCTTAGTGTTAATGGATATACAGTGAAGCCCAGAACTGGTTTCTTTTAGATGACAATGGCATAAACAAGTGACAAAAGATGGTAAGACATTAAGCTAGAGATGTTAATGATCCAATTTGAACTATTCCTGGTTATTTTTCTACATGCATTCAATAACTATTTTTTACTCTTTGTCATTAATCACTGGCCCTTCTTTCCAACCACAACAATCACATAATTTGCTACATAACATTTTCCATGTCTTCTTGGGATTTAGGACCACTCATATTTTATCTTCACTTCTTTGAGGTTGGAAGACTAAGATTACTTTTAGTCCTCCATTCCCTCCACAATTTCTCTTTGGGATTCAGCTCTGGACTCTGGCTGGGCCACTCCAAAAATATTGATATTGTTTACTTTTAACCATTTCTTGACCATTTTAACTGAATGTGCTGGATCATTGTCTTATCGGAAGGTCCGGTGCTGCCCAAGGCCAAGTTTTTTCCTGTAGACTGCCTGATGCTTTCCTCCAGAATCTTAATGAAGTTCTCTTTTCTCGTGATGCCATTTATTTGACAAGGTTGTCTGACCCGCTGGCAGAAAAATACCCCCAACACACCACACTCCCATCACCATACTTGACCATGGGGATGTTTTTCTTGAGATTTTTCCTTCTTTCAGATAACACAAGTTACATCCCAGGGTCCAAACGATTATATTTATGCCTCATGTGATCACAGAATGGATGGGCAAATGCTTTCTTCTTTGTCCAGGTGAGCTTTTGCAAAGGCTTTAGCTGTGTTGGAGAAGTGGGATTGCTGTTGGTCAACGACTATGGAAACCAGCCTTGTGTGGTGTCTGCTGGAGTGTCTGTCTTGAGATGCTGGAACCAGAATTGCTCATATTCATCTGAATCGCCTTGGTGGTGATCCTTGGACTCTTGGAGTCTTGTGCATCATTTTTGTCAGAGATTTTTCACACTCCTTGAACCTTTTGATTATTCTTTGCACTGTTGTCACTTGTTCTTGAAGACACTTGGATGTGACCTTTTAGTCTTTGCCCGTCTTGTGAGAAGACCACAATATGCAACTCTGTGTCAGTGATGGGCAGTAACAGCAGCTCACTAAGCTTTTTGGATTCAGCCATGACTTCCAATTGACTGCTAACTGACTAGAGCTACAGTACAGTGGTAGTTGTTCTAAACAAGCAGCTGTGGCTCAGCGGGTTGTCCACTAATAGCAAGGTCTGATTCCTGGCTGCTCCGTATGTTAGCGTGTCCTTGGACAAGACACTTAACGCAAAATTATCCCAATGGCAGGCAAACACTTTCCCTTTTGTCGCCATTGGTGTGTGAATGTAAATGTGTCTGTGAATGGGTGAATGGGAAACACTGTACACGCTTGAAGTACCACTAATGTAGAAAAGTGCTTCTGAAATGCGGACCATTTTAAATGTACTGCATATTACAATGATTTACAACATTGTAGAAAAATGACCAGAACCATTTGGAGTGGCTTGTATGTTCTCATTTTCAAGGGCTATGAATAATTTTGGACACGACATTTTTATTAAAAGTGTTAAAATATACATAGAAATTGTTAAAATACATACTCTAACAGTTTGAACCATGTTTTGTCACTTGTTTATGACAGTTACAGCCAGAGAAAACCTAGTGGTCCAACAACAATTCACTATAAATCATCATATGGGATGTCTTTGAATTATTTTCGGCTTAACTGTGCACGGAAAAAAATACAAACAGACAAGTCATGGGAAGCAAACAAACATATCTACAGGTGATTCTGTGTCATCCACAGCTTTTTGTTGTTGTTTTTCTGCCTCTTAATTCAGGTCTAGCCTTGGGGAGGCCTCTGCTGGGGGCGTGTTTGGCCAACTTAACCATCTCTGACTGGTTCACAGGGATGGCAATTAACCTTTCTTCTCAAAGGGGTTGTACACAACAAAAAAACATGCAAAAAAACTGCTAGATGTATGGCCTGTAGGAATACATTCGTGTGTCTGTCCCCCCCCGTCCTTTTGACATTTCAGTATCATTCAGTGAAGCAGTGTGTCCAGTTCATCCCACACAGTTATTAGGATGATGTGTTTATCAGCTGATTAAGACAAACAGATATAAGGTTTGATATGAATGCAGAAGTGTTTCATACTGTGTTAACTTACGCATGTAGGACTGCAGTTCATACAGCGCATGGATTTTTGTTTGGCTGCAGGGTATGTTGTTTTATGCATATTTTAGCTAAGTGAAATATTAATGAAATATTAAAGAAAATAATAAAGAATTTATTGCAAAAACATGACATATAACTATCTATAAAATAATTCTGAACTGTTCTTGGAAGAAACATAAACCGCCTTCATAAGGATTTTCTGCAGTATCAATTGCTATGTTGCCAATAGCAAACATCTACATTTCAAAACAATAGATTTTTTCTTAGAAAAAAACTGTAATCTACTTCTGTTTATTATTTTGCTGGTGCACAGGCTGCAGTTTCTACATGTGCATGTCATGCTTGGCAGCAAACTCTCCCTTCCATGAATTCTACATTTGAAAAACAAACCTGCTGGTTGTAATAAATTAAGGGGAACCTGTTATTCCAAAAGCACCACTGTCAACACAGCAGTCACGTACTGTAGAAAATGGTCTGACAGTATTTATTTAGCATCGTGAGGGTTAGATAAAATCATCTAAAACACTATCGTTAATTATGTCAGGTGTGCAAATACACCGCACAGTTGCCACATGCTGACACACATCAAAACAAAGGAGGGATATTCTCAGCAGCTCTCCTTTTTTATCTTAGCACAGTGGGGAGGGCTTGGTAACAATAATACACTCATCTAAATTCACATTTCGAAAGGCAGGATTATATTGCACCATGTATAATTCATCCTTTTTATTCAATTAAACCCTCAAGTATATTCCTCAAACTGTTGTTTTTAGCCAAGCTAGCCACTTTGCTCTTGGGATGTCAGTCTGTTCATCAGTCCGCCACTTTGGCCCAGACTGAAATATCTTGACAGTTATTGGACGCTTGAAATTTTGCAGAGACATTCATGGCATTCAAAATGACTTCAGCGATACCCTGACATTTCCTGTAGTGCCACCATGATTTTGACATTTGTGCTTGAGTGAAATGTCTTGACTTTTCTCAAATAGTTGGGTGGATTGCTATAAAATATTTGCAACAGATAGAAGAGATCATTTCTTTGATGGTCTTTTTAATGTTGCCTCTGATGTCACCATCAGGTCAAAGTTATTTAGTGAAAAATCTCAATATCTGCGTGGTGGATTAGTATGGACTTGCGACCAACTTTGGTGACTCGTAAGTTCCTTTTTTTCTCGTGATATTGACATTGTTCTATATTTAAAAATAATTGTGCCACATGGGATATGAATTATAGTTTCCTGCACTTTGTGACTGGTTGAAAGTGTTTCCTTCAATGTCAACTAAGAGAAAGCATGGTTCTTTAAAGACATGCTTGAGGATACAGCTTAGTTGTACAGGGTTGAAATCGTGTCCAGATTTTGAATTGTTTGAACTTGTCTTGACTGTCCATCCAGCACCATTATCAGGCCATTGTTCCATTTGGCTGTGTTGGTTTTGCCTAACTACGTGCAAAATGTTTCATTTTCCCAACAGCTTTCATTGTTTCTAGCATTTAATGATAATTAGCAAATGTTAGCATAGTGACACACCAAACTAAGAATATGAAAATGATTAATATTATACCTGCTAGACATCAGCATGGTAAGTTGTATTTTCTAATTCTGGTATCCATGGAATTTCTGTGAATTTCTTTATTATTATTACTACTAAGTTCTAAAATTCATAAGCAATATTATAAGTTGTCTATCTTTATTGAGCAACATGTCAATAAGAAGTACCTATGTAGAAATATATTCAAGGATTAAAAACCTTTGGAAAATAGAACAAAAACTGAGCAAATACTCCATAAGTTGATTGGGATAAATAAAAATCATTCACTTTGTTTTCCCTCCACGGCATCGACCGCCTCTGAAGCTAAATGATCAGATTCTTCTTCTCACTGCATCTCTCCTGACTCTATATAAGGAGCAAGTTGATGCTGCCATATCTATTCCAACATTTCCTCTCTGCGAAATTAAAAGTTTCAATTTAGTTGAAAATTTCCACCCTCCAGTGAGGTCCTGCGCCGATGGATGGGCATTAGGGACACAGGTTTCCCTCTTCTGTCATTTCAGGACTGCCAGGGCGTTCCCCAAACAATGTGGTCAGTTAACCCCCCCCTCAACCCTGCAATTTAGTCAGATCAAACTGCACCGCCAGCTGCACATGTAGAATCTGGAAAGGCCATCCATGTAAGATTTTCAGATCACATGCCAGTCGGGTATATAAGTAACATTCCAAAGGAAAAAAACCTAAATGACCTTGGCATAAATTGAATCCATATGATGGATTCAGAGGCTGCGAGTAAATGTCTTGGATTTAAAGTGTATGTAAATGGTCGCACAGTCCACAGAAGTTTGTCCACGCCACAATTAATGGCTGGTAAATTATAACTTGTATGCTATAATAACCCCAACTTCTTTTCTCCCCACATTTTTATTGTCACCATTGCAAGAAACATTAAATTTCACACTAACCTCACCTCAGCAGGGCATAAAGTCTACGCTGCCTAAGCAGGTGGTCAAGGTTGGCCTTGTTTGACAGTTGCTGAGAAGATTTGAAGTCTGTCAATCAGTGCCAGCATCAATGTGAGGAATCCTCCGGCGGCAGTGATTGATTTGGAGGTCTATCTCATCAAAGACCTTTGAGTGTTTTCTTCTCTTGGAGGCATGGGTTATAAACCGTCACGAATCCCTTAAAATTGTTTTTCTCTCCACCATCAGATAGAGAGAGACTGGGGTTTTGTTTGCCATTACATTTTAATAAGATAGATGAGAGAGAGAGGGGAGAGTGTTTTTGAGAGGAAAATAAATAATCAGAGACCTGGCTGACTCTGGGCCATATTGCGAATGAATCAATTGACTATTAGAGCCTGAAGCCAGGCATGAAAATGCATCTATCTTGAGCTAAGAGATATAGAGGTCAGAGATGACACTGGAAAGATGTGTGCTCCAGTCAGATCTGTGGCGATACTGTTGTCATGTCTCTTCTGGCGGAGTGAAGCTTTTGTTCTTAATGGTGCCATACGTCAAAACGGACATAACTGTCAACCACCCACCCTGGCCACGACTGGCGATGTTTCATCGCTATTGCATCACAGGGGAAAATACATTCACAAGCACTTTGCTTGCATATCTGAATGTGATGTGGCATTAACTGCATTCTCTCTGCAGTGAGGGCAGAATTTGAAATTTACATCATTCCTTTTTCTGTGTCGAGAATAAATAGGCAAATAAAAATCCCCAGAGACAGCCAGCCTGCTTTGAGAAAAAACAAAACAAAAAACACTATGACTGGCATACTATAGTTGTCACCTCTGGCTCTTTGTTTGTCAAATACATTTTGAAAGTCCCATTTTATGTTCACTGGTAATGTTTTTGTTCAAGTTCTGCAAAAGGCTTTTATACCACTATCAAGTACAGAATGACCTCCTAAACCAGGAGGTAGTGCACAGGAGGAAGTAAAGTGTTGTTGTTATAGAGCAATAGTGTTAACAGTGGGAGGAGGCTGGGGTGTATGGATGGGTCAATAAAATACAAAATACATCACTTTAAGATGATAATGCCGCCTGGCCTCCAGAAATTTGTCATTTTAACCCTCACAATGGCCTTTTCCCAAACCTAAGCAAATCTTAGCTCTACCACACCATGAAACAGATTCATTTTTGAAGGTATCAGCCTGCTCGGATTTGTATGGGGCTTTGGTTTATTGCTGAATCCATCAATAAGAGAAAGAAGCTGGAAACACCGACCTATTCCTTTCAACAACTATTTGGACTTGAGGCTGATAAATTGTAATTTTCTTCTTCAATTGCAACACCATTCATTTGAAGCCATACTTTTAAGTCTAAAATTCACTTTCCTTAAAACTCTGCTTTTGGCTTCTTCAGTCCTAAATACTCCACTATGTTCACAAGTTAGTCACTACTTCTGTTTGTCTGCTTTTCGGTGCTCATGAGGGAATGTGCAGTGGGATTTTTTAGCGTTTTTTCACTAACCTATACATAACCTTTTTACCTAGATATGTTCTGAATAAGCAAATATTTTCATTGAAGACAGTTCCTCATTACATGGATGACAAGAATGTAATTTAAGAGGCATTACGTGATTTCTCCAAAACGGTATTTGCTGTATCAGATTAGGAGTATATAAATGGAATTTTCGAGGTGACAACAGTTGTGGATGCAAACAGATGCTCTCATCGTTAGGTAGTCAGATGTCAACAAAGGCTAGAGAGGCTGCTCAGAACTTCAAATGTATTTGACAGATGCCACACATTAAAACCATTCATTACCATTAATCATCACTGTGTCAGCAGTAATTACTCCATTTAAACGGACCAGCCCTGGTCAACCCGCTAATGAAGGTTAATGTGCTCAGCAGCATTCATTCTTCTGCCTGCATTATGGCAGCAACAATCACAATCTCTATCAACAACGCCATGTGTTCTCAAGCCTTTGGCTGTAGTGGCGCCATTATTGTGTCACTGCTTTTTCTCATCTCATGCAACAATGAGTGCCAGACAATACTGGGGCCACATTTTCTGTAATGACATGCTACAGTATTGCCTAGCGACTGAGAGGCAAAGCAAAATACCTTTCTTAAATGTAAAGGCTCCCAAGGGATTTTCTGTAAGAATGGAAAAGAGCTTATTTACATTTCTCTGTAGCATAAAAATACTGTACTTAACTGCACAGTGGGACTCATGGGGAAAGAATAATATCGATCAAACTGACTTTGAATGTGGTTTGAAACATGAAAGATCTGCAATTTGGTCAAACATATGTAGCAATTTCATTTAACAGATAAAGTTCGTACTTTTGTTTTGATTGGAGCACCTCTGCAGCATAATTTACACTTGTCATATTTCATATCATGGTAGCATGTTGATGAAACTTAAAGTTTTGTTTATAGCAAGTCACATTTACAGTATGTGTTTGTTGGCTTTCCCATTGCATGCAAATCAGCAATTCAAATCTGGAGCTGGAGCAAAAATAATCAGAATAAGTTTTATAGCTTAGCAGTTAGCTACAACAACAACAACAGCCTAGCTTGCATGCTAATGACTATCCATATACACAATAATGAATTGCAGTAAAACAGATATTCAGTCTGTCAATCAAGCAACTACTCAGATTAAAATGTCAGAAAATAATGAAAAATAATCATTAAGATTGCCTAAAAGCCCAAAGTGACCTCCACAAATTGCTTGTTTGGTCACTGCAGCAGTGTAAAACTTATCCATCCATCCATCCATCCATCCATCCATCCATCCATCCATTTGGTTACCCAGGATAAATCCACTGCAGGCTAAGTAGAGCATTTTAGATGTCCTTCCCCCTGGCAATACCTAATGGGGCAACCCAAAGCGTTCCCTGGCCAAATGAGATATGCAGCTCTTCCACTGAGTCCTGCGTCTACCCCGGGGTCACCTCACATTTGGTCGTGCCCAGAAAAAGTCCAAAGGAAGGCACCCTGGAGGAATCCTAATCAGATGACCAAATCACCTCAGCTGGCTCCTTTTGATGTAAAGGAGTATAGATTCTATTCCTGTCTGCTCCAGATGTCTGAGTTCCTCACTCTATCTCTAAGGCTGAGTCCAGCCACCCGACAGAGGAAACTCATTTCAGTCGCTTCCATCCGTAATCTCATTCTTTCAGTCACTACCCAGAGCTCATGGCAACAGGTGAAGTTTGGAACGTAGAAGGACTGGTAAATTGAGAGCTTTGCTTTTCTGCTCAGCTTCCTCGTCACCACAACACTTTGGTGCAACGCCTGAATTACTGCTGGCTACTTGAGGCAACAACTCACTCCAAACCCAGAGGGAGCCATGCACTGGTTTCCAACAGAGAACCATGGCCTCAGACCTGGAGGTGTTGGAAACTGCATGGTGAAGGTCATGGTTCGATGAAGCCAGCAGAACCATTTCACCTGCAAAAAGCAAAGATGTGACTGTGAGCATTTCCAAACTGGGCACCAGTTCAAACTCCAAAATATGTCATTTGCAATGCTGTGCCACAAAAAGGCAGAGTATCCTCACATTTTAGTACTTGGAATCAGCATTTATTAGCCTTTTGGCTTGACAAATGCCAGATTATGGCACTGAATGTTCTAAGCAAGTCAACATTCACAAAATCGGCAACACTGTGGGGAAATACACTGTAAGGCATTGTATCCCTGTTGACTGGATCACACTATGATCACAGCATGAATGAATCTAACTTTTCAGACATTTGTATAGCTGGGCCACTGGCCATTTCCTGTTTACGTGTTTCTGTTATCTGTAACAAGTGAAGCATTTGTCAACAGACACAGCCCATCGCCTTGTCTGGGTGGCTGAGGGGGAGATAAAGCAGCACCGAGGCAGACTCTGCCCTTCTGACAGAAGGCAAGAATAGAGGAATAGGAGCATTCTGTTTGATCTCTGAGGAGGGAGGACGCTTCACACTGTTGGCTATAGTTCTGCATACTGAGTCTGATAAGAACACAGAGTGTGTGTGTCTGTGTTGTACACAGCCGAGTGGTGTACCACTGACTGAATTCAAAAGTTCGAGTTCGACCTTTACAGGGCCTTTGCAGGTGCAAACAAGCACCAGTATGTTCAGACTGAAGTGACCAGGGTCTAAAACCTATATAATAGGTACAAACATCTTCAATTTAATCATTTTAATTCTGTAAATTTGCAGCTATTCTGTATTTTGAATTCCTAGAAAACCGGAGGAGTCTGTGAAACAACCTTCAGACCTTAACTCCAGACATTAAAATGCTCCATTAATTCCCTTGGATATTGAAAGTGTCTTGCATCGGTTAGTAGCTCCTCCAGGTAGAGTGACCTCTCCCAGACACTCACAAGTAATGGGAACTCTCGGCTGCATTGTGAGTTTAATAAAAGGTTTAATGCACAAATATAAGACTTAGGACTTGAGAATACAGCATCCTGTTGAAGATCTGTCTCCATCATGTATTGCTGGTAATGCAGCATGTCTTGCAATGAAGTAAAAAATTGTACAAATAGAGAATATATTGAACTCCCCTTACAAAATAATCTTCTTGAAAACTCATGATCACCCGTCCTTGTTGTGCTGCTTTGCTCCTGAAGTTCCCATAATCACCCCTTCATTGATAAATGATCAAATTTAAACAGCTATATTGCCCTTTGTTTTCTTTATTCCGAGCATAATGACACTCAGCCCGTTAAGTTATTTCACACAGCACAGCCTCCAGTAAAGCAAGACAGTCGGTTGGATTTATAATGCAGTCCGCGGCTGTAATGGTATTCTAATTTGTGCGAGTGTTTTTCTCGCCGAGAAAACTGCAAATAAGGTGAATACCTCGTGTTGTAACTCAAGCGGCTCTAAAAGCCTCACGCCCTTTTCCTGCTACTTTTACTCACAAACACCCACCCGGCCTACCATCCCACCTACCCTATGCTAAAAACAATTACGCACTTTAACAACAAACGGCGGTGGAGTGCGACTGCGGTGAAAGTGTCTAGAAAAGCTGGAGTCAGCAGGAATGTTCTTTGTACTGAAGCGGACTGCGGCTATTTTTTTTTTTTTTGTCTTAATTAAATCACCGCCGCAGTTTTAGGGCAACCTTAAGTTTTATGATCCATGGGTTTATGAAGGCAGACACTCAAACGTCTATAGTGCACCATATGGGCAGTGCACTCTCAGCAGCAAAGTACATGTGACTGAAAAGCAGCTGAGTTGTTCACGACGGCTCAGAGATGATAATTATCAGGGGTTGGCTGCGAGGGAACATAATTAAGGGCATATGAAACCTATTTGGCAGTGCAATATCTTTATGAAAATTAAAGGTTATCCATATTATTCATTTCTATATGCTCTGACGCTGGGTGTTTCGCCGCTGCTTACCTCATTGCATTTAATCTCACTGACATACTTTTAATTCAAATTTTATCATGCTTGGCAATATGATTTAATCATTAGATTTTCTTTGGCATAATTAATGTCAGTGACCTCTTGAAAATCAATAAAAGAAATCTCCTAATGATAAAGCCTCGTCACGGACCTTTAATGACTATCATCACTCATTCTTTTATCTATTGATATGCTATTTATCATCGACTCCGGTGAAGTCATCATTCAGTTAATAACCAACCAATCCCGCAAAAACCTCCACCTGTTCAGGAAAAACATGCCTCTTTAAATAATCTCCTTCCTTAAATACATAAGCGGAGACATGTGGGACAAATCACACGGCTATTATTTTTCACTGGCATTCGCCCTGCCAATACTGTTAGACCACCAGTGGTGTTTTTTCATACCACAGAGTATAATTAAAAGTTGTTCAGAAGTGCAAATTTGGCAGAGCAGCTACAAAAAAGCCCCTGGGCGAGGTTGCAGGCACCTCATTATCAGATGGAAAGGAAGACGCCAAGAGCCAGACAGATTACTGCCAGTAAAAAAAAAAAGAGAACAAGTCATTTATTAAACGATGGCTACTTTTACTTGAAGATGCCAAGAATCAACAAAAAAAAGTTCTAGCTAATGCCTGGGCCCTTTTGACATCTCAATTTATTGCCATATTTCAATTAATTTGACTGGAGTGGATGGAGCTTTAAACTAGAGGAAGTGGAGATTAACTTGGCAATAATGTCGAAATAAAATGATGAAAGTAACATAATTCTACACAGATGCTCTGTAGGTATTCCATGTCTCTCCTGCTTGTTTTCATCACACTGTAGCTCTTCTGTTCGTACAAAGGCCTGCATGATTTTCATTTGGACTTGATCAGACAATTGGCAGACGTGGGTAAATCAGCGTGTTTGTTTTTCAACTACACATCCATTCTTTTTCCAAAAGACGGAGGTATGATTATGCAATCACAGGCACGCCGGTAACTCCTCTGTAATCACCGACACATCAGGGTAATTTCACAATGATGCCTCTGATGCTGCTTTTATTTGTCTTTCTGTCAAGTGGCGGCAGAATGGCAGCTTTGTGCACATCCAGAGTGTTGACTGGCGTAAATAAAAAGAAGTGACAGCAAGGTCCACTATGTTATTATTCATTAGAAAAATGAGTTTCTAATAACCATCTGTGCTTCAGTGTGTCAATTTTTCACCTCAGACAGCCATTTATATACAGATATTCAAAGTGTAATGTAAAAACAGGTTCATATGGACAGCTTGCACAGCTGTAATTAGCTAACAGCTTGCCAACATGTTTTGCAGGTGAAATGTTTATTGCGTTGTGGTGCAGTTGTTGCACTGTTAAAAGTTTTTTTTGGGGTGTAAACCTGCTGGTCAGTTTTCTGTGTGGAGTTTTCACGATTTTCCTGTGCCTGCATTGGTTTTCTCCAAATCCCGTGGCTTCCTCCCACAGTCCAAAGACATGCAATGGTAGGTTAGGTTGTGTTTCTAAATTGCTCATAGGTGTAAGACAGAGTGTGCATGGTTGTCTGTCTCTTTGTATTCTGACTCACTGAATGTCGGCTTTGGGTATAAGCCTGCCTTTTCTTCCCATCTTCCGTTTTTTTTTGTGTACGTGTGTTACTGATTTCCAAATTCCCCTCGCTACGGGAAACAATGGCAGCAACCTCCTCTCTGAAAATGGCAGTTTGAGAGCTAGGATTAGCTTCTCCTTAAATCTCTACATGTAGGTTAATACAGCTACTGTATACCAGACAGCATAGCTGTTTTTTTTTTTCCAGGAATACACATTGCAATTGGTACCAAATATCACAGAAAAAACAGTGAATAATAAATTTTGTTTAATCATCAGTGACAGGACTAAATGAGTCTTGAATTTATCTTATCTATCAAACCTGATTTCACTACAGTTCTAGGACCGGTATCACTCGTGAATGCACCTCAGAAAATCCTATTCTCTGTCTCACGTGACTCTAATGCCTCATGTTGATCCATTTTCTGATCCTCAGTCGGGGTTGATTTGACACATCCTATATCCTGGAAACGGTATGTTCCATTGACACTGACGACACCAACAAACCAGTTTGTTCTGCTTCACTGCTTCTGTGATATCGGTTTCTGCAAGAGCTGCATACTGCTAGCAAATTGTATGTGGTTTTAATAAGTTCAGTGAGCTTCTGTAGAACTGACTGAAGGTGAAGGGAGGGGACACCATGGACAGGTCGCCAGTCAATCACAGGGCTACACATAGACACAAACAAGCCCACTAACATTCACACCTACGGACATTTTAAAATTATCAATTAGCCTCAGCATGTTTTGGACTGTGGGAGGAAGCCGGAGAACCCTGAGAAAACCCATGAATGGGCAGGGAGAATATGCAAAATCCATACAGAAAGATTCAAGGCCCATCCCGGGATGCAAACTAGGGATCTTCTAGCTGCAAGGCAACGGTGCTAACCACGGAGCCACTGTGTAGCCCTCTTTTTAACCAACATATTAAAAAAAAAAAAAAAAAAAAAACAAACTTAAATCCATTTTTTAAAAAGCTTGTTCTCTGCATCACTGTATATTTGTTGCGTTGTGACGTTGCTCATTTTTGGTTCCAGTCTTTGTCACAGTTTGAACAAAGATCACCTCGATTCAGTGCAAACACCCAAGTCTTTAAAGTCTGGGAGTACTTCAAATTATCCTTGAACAAAAACGTAAATCTGCTGCTGCACACAGTTTTGGTGGCAGAACATAACAGTGCTTTCCACGAACACTTTGGTGTGGAGGCACCTTGCATCTGTTTCCTTCTCTCCTACTCTCTGTGCTCACACGTACTGTATTTTAAAACGGCTGAATTCCCAATAACACTGTTCTCATTTAGATATTCTTCTGTTTAGGTTGTCAAACCACAGCGTATGAAATATTGGCTGAAACACAACCCATTAATACTACATGTTAACCAGCAGTCAGTTCCATTCAATTGCTGCTGCTGTATTATTAAAAGCAAGATTATTTAACTGTGAAATTGTTTGTCAAACTCACCATGCAAATGAATTAAAGACAGTGGAGTTGCTGTGAATTCGGTTCTCCACAGAATTTGAAGCTATCAACATCAGAGAACAATTACACAATAAGGAAAAAAAGTAATTATTTTAGCTGCTTCTTAACACTAGTTTTGCACTTTAAAATACAAACAGGTGCTTAAATGCCACTAATTATTTTATTGTTTATCATAAACAACTAATTGGTAATAGTGGATGTGCTAATCAATAAAAAATAGTAATTAGTGGCAGCCCTGGGATATTTGCAGCACATTTCACAGTAATCAATAGGTGTCAATATTGAGTCCCAAACAAAGATGTCAGTGTCATCGAGGAAAGGTCAGAGGATCACTACAGTCTATAGGAATCATCCTCTGGTTACCATGAACAGCCATACAAAATGTCATGGTAACCATTCAGTCCACGTTATTGCCTATTTAGCATTTATAAGCAGCATATCAAAATGTAAATAGATTCTAAACACACCATAATACAAGGTTGTATACACATATAAGGTCTGAATAGGGGATGTTAGAATAGGCTCTTACCATTATATTTGCAGAAATGGCCCATTCAGTCACTGACATTGCATTCTGCTGATTTAGTTTTTATTTGGAACCCAAACACAATAAAAGTTCTGAGCTCTATCAGGATCACCAGCGAATCCATTACTACCTCATACTGTATATGCATTTGTCTCGGGGCCTGCGCAGAGCGAAGCGGCACATCTTCACAGATAATATCCACCTTTCTACGAGAATAAACCATTGACACCTTTGTAGCGCCACAACACAGATGGCCCTTTTAGGAACAGCTTGAGAGGACACAATGATGGAGATTGTTTTTACTACATTAAACCAGTCGCCTCTTTCCCACCTAAACACAATCAAAGGCTCTATGTTATCAACAGAACATCTCCCACTGGAAATACAATTTCAAGGTCTATTTGATACATGAAAAAGCAATGACGCATTCTAATTTAAAACTCCACCTATAGCATCCTTCATGGCTCTTAAGAAGAAATCTTTGATAATCCAGGTGCAATGGAAAAACCTGAGAGAAAACATACAGTTTCTAGACACGGAATTCCGACTTCAATAGATAATTAGTATTCTCCTCACTCAAAAGAGGTCACTGTTACTCCATTATTTATGGACGGATAATAAGCAATGTCATTTTTTTATTGTATCCTCTATATTCAGCTAAAGAAAGGAATTAAATTGACTGCATGGTGCATCAACATTTTAATTATGGAAACAACTGATTAAGACTATTTTTTCACATGGAAAAATACAGCATTGCTATAGTTTACACAAATAAATCAAAATCAGAATTCAAATTTAAAAAAAGGGTACTAGTGGAGATCTGAGTTTCCCGAGCAATGACAAAATCTCAAATACCGCTAAATAATCCATAGCATAAAAATGCTAGAAGGAATGATAAAAGAAAATCATGAAATCTAATTAAAATACATCCGAGTAACTGTGCCTTTATCTGCTGTCAGTAATGCCTGTTACATGACTAATTAGCACACAGGAAAGGAATATTTATACATATAAAGGTGGATGGGCTGCTTTCATGTGTACTGTGTGCTTAAATGCAATTACTATGCATAGATTTGGTGTCACATTGCAATGATCTGTTGCGTAACGTCCTTACAGCACATATTCCACTCAGTGACAAAGGAATTAAGAGGCAAATGAAATAGGAAACTTGAATCATATCTAATTTTCTCACTAAGTATTGATTTTCTTTTCTTTTTATCTTGTACAATTTGGTGTTGGAGGCAGATGATGGAGGCCATTCTCACATAAGTATGTTAAATTTAAAGTTAGAGACAGCATCTTAGCCCAACACAAAGGCAAGAAAAAGCAGCAAACAAACCTCCATCTACTACAGGTAAATGAATTAGCATGTTATATGTTGTTTTATTGATCTGTACCAGAGCCTAAGTGTAAAAAGAGGTAGTTACAGTACAGGGTTTATGTGCCCGACTATTTCCTGTCTCGGCATGGGAAGTGAACTTGCTCATAGTCTTGGGCTACACCCACACTATTAAATTCTTCTTGTAAAACACATAACTTTTGCTACATTTTTGCCGACAGTCTACACTTCTCCGCTATTTCAGAACCTCTAAAATGAAAACTTTCTGTTTAAATTTGAAACACTCTGGGGTTGCATTTAAGTCTGGAGGGGCAGAAACAGAGACTTTAGGAAACAATGTCACTGGCATCCATGGAAGTAATTATGTGACATTTCCTTATTCATCATGCTCTAATTACTTAATATCCAAAACAAAATATTAGAATATTAGCCTTGTCTACCAGTGGTTAATTCAACTTGGATAACAAATTAACAGGCATTCTTACTTTGGTGTCACTGAGAGGTGATCAAAATCGTTCCAAGATTGTGCCTATAAGTATCAAAAACTGATTTAAATTTGACTGCCACAAGGTCAAAATGCTCCCTGGAAGTATATAAACAAGTCAAACACCATTTGGAATAAGTGTTAAACTCTTAAACTGTGTCAAAACAGCAACCCTTCAACTTGACTTTCATTTTGTTGAAGAGGAAGAACCAAATATAGCAACAATCTCATGGACATAAACCCAGAGATTATTTTTGAAATGGAGATCAAACTGTTCAAATTAATATTAAATAGTGTGGATGTAACCCCACCTTCATATTTATTCAAAAGAACTCTGATATAACTGCTGATTTCAAAAAACATGAAGCAAAAGTGCAAAAAAGTGCAGTTCCACAAATGTCCACTTGTGTCTGGCTCCAAAAGTGAATCAATCTCCATAGATTCCCATGTTAAAATAACCAACTTTACCGCAGAAATAAACATGTTTTCAACCCCATACAAAGAATTGTTATGGTCTTGACAGCTGATTTTCCTGCTCATGACATTACTTCAAGGTGTAAATTTTTATATAAATCACTGCTCCTCACATGCATAACCTTTTTTCATTAGTTTTAGATGGGATTTAAATGTCAGTCACTGGCAGGATGGCAGATCCTTGTATACAGTCAATATCTAATTCTCAATAAGAAAGTAAATGTGAGTATGAGATGTTCTGAAAATCCATCCATCCATTATCTATACACCGCTTAATCCTGGACCCTATCCCAGCTGACTTAAGGTGAAGGCAGGGGACACCCTGGACAGGTGATCAGCCACAGGGCTACACATAGAGACAAACAATCAGACTCCCATTCACACCTACGGACAATATCAACTAACCTCAGCATGTTTTTGGACAGTGGGAGGAAGCCGGAGAACCCGGAGAAAACCCACACATGCACAACGAGAACATGTAAAAACTCATTGCAGAAAGATCCCAGGAAGACCGGGATGCGAACCGGGGATCTCCTAGCTGTAGCAGTCCCTGTTCTGATAATATCAAACTTCCTTTAAATTTCTAAACAACAGTGCTGCCTCTAAAATAACTCAGTGAGCACATACTGCAGGTCATACTACTGCATCAGCAGCCAGCTTTTGGGCTCTCTGCAAAGGATTTTCTCCTAAATTTAATGAAGGAAAAAAATAGAACATCTCTGCTATATCTCCTGCTAATGGTGGCACCAACTCAGCAAAAATCTCAGATGGGTGATTTTGGTGTATCCTAACAAATCTTAATAAGTTGCGAAAGATTTTGTATTCACGAGGCAATTTGATTTCTCGGAGGGTAATAATCCTTATCAGTGCGATTTGCATTTGTATCAACGCTGTGTTTTTGTTGTATAAAAAAAGACACTGGGGTGATATAGGAGGGAAAAAGAAGAAAACTAATTTAAGAAAGTCCGGGGTGAGCTGTGCTTAGGTGTGGTTTATCTTCTGAAACATGTGCACAAGGCGTGCTATGTATAGATACCAGCAGCTTATTTGTAGTGCAGCAAGCAGAGAATAGGCAACTGATGTATCAATCTGTCTTCCTGAAAAATACCTATCGCCAGAGGAGTGAGATATAGACCGCTGAAGTGACAAACAGCAAGGTAGTTTGCCTGGTTCAGCAGAAAAGAAAGCCTGGTCTGGTGGTATACTGTAGAAAACACATTCATTTGTTTAAGAAGAGTTTGGCAGGAACACCTCTATTTGTCATGGAGAACACAGCGAGTGAAGGAGTGATGGAGTGGTCTGCAGTGAGTGACCCGGTGCAAGGATTACACAGGATTGAAACAGTGATGGCAAAAGCTGGGGCTGAAATGGAAGGTGAGGGAGTTACAACAGAGAGTACAGTCTTGGAACCAGTGATCCATGCACAGCACAAGTACATTTCTCAAATAGAGAATGGACCTTGAAACAGTTTTTAAGGACAGATCTTCATATTGTGTAAATGCAGAATTAATGTCAACATACCCGGCGAGATCTAGCTATGCGACATTATGTTTAACTTTAGCAAATGTGGCAAACATTTGCTCTAACCTTTACTTCCTTCTTGTTTTTTTCTCCTCCAATTTACCATCTCCATCTTGAGAACTTTAACTTATCCTGAGAGCATGTTTTAAAAAAACGTCTTCCAAAGAACACATGGCTCCATTCTGAGGACGCTGCATTGATGTTGGGGCTTTTGTGCTGCTAAAGTGGCATTTTCATCCACCGCACGCAGATTATTTTTTTTCCACCAATTCCCGTTGGGTGTTTTTGTGTCGCCCTGTGAACTCGAGTGTGTTGGAAGGAGGGGTGCGGAAGTAACAAACGGCGTGGTGCAATTTTTGGTAAAAAACTTTCCATGATTGTTACTTACTCTAGAGGGTTGATTACACTGCCTGCTTACTTGGACCACCAAAAGTGCACAAAGCATAAAAAGGGGGTGACATTTGGGCATCTGAACACTTTTTTACTCAAAGGGCCAAAAGCTTTTTGCCCCAATATGAAGGCAAGAAATGAAAGATACATCTCGCTTTTAAAGCATTCATTTGCATGTGTCTAGTTTTAGTATTTAAATTTATAATAGATCTGTCAGAATGCATCACGATGGGGGTTTCAGAAGTGGCTTTATCCTCCGTCAGTGTTTCAGTGTGTGCATCTGGTGATGAAATAATTAAACTTTACTAAAATCAAACAACACAGGCTGAAAAATAGCAACATTTTTCTGCTTTGTGCTCCAATACAAGCCCAGGTTTTCACCACAGCTATCTACCTTTGCAACCTCATGGCCTCCAGCTGTGCTCTCCAACTGCTAATCTACAATTTGACATCCAACTTAGAAAGTAGCTGATGCAGGCAAAAATAATGGAAACCAAAGTCCGGGGAATTTCTCATTAATGTAGCACATGTGAAACCAGGTTAGCATGATATTCTGGGCCCAAAACCAAAAAACTTGCATAACACAGGTGCGTGCTAAAACTGTAGATGCACAACCTGCAGGTGCTGAATCATGCGTGCCTCAGCAATTAATTCCAATATTTTGGAGTCCTGCCAAGCGAGGGCCTGCTGATTCATTCACCCTGTTTCACCCAAAAGCAGCATCACTGCATTAACATTGCAGAACATTCTAACACTGCGCATACTAATTGGCGTTTTTTTTTATTTTGCATGAGTTTCTAGTTGCGGAGGTGGCACGGCATGACACGTTTTATGATTTAACAAGTTCTAAAAAAAAAAGACCCGCCATGCAGGTTAAATGATGAGACACGCTGCATCAGAGCCAGCGGTTTGGTTAAAGAACAAAAAGCACATAATTGGGCTAGTCGCTCAGAAATAATTACCAAAATTTCAGATCCTGTGTTGAAGCTGTCAACCTGGGAAAAAAAGACGAGCAAACAGAATGCTGTTACCTCGGAGATGTGCCTCCAGCTCGGCACCTTTAGCTGCTTGGAGATGTCAGTCACATTGTTAACACTCGCATGTGCAGGAGGAGTCAGCTCAGCTCTGCCACTGCTTTCACACAACAAATTTTACTTGCAGGGCACCTCTTTAAAACCTTTGCTTAATTGCATGTTTTTGGTTTATTTGCTTCTTTGCGATGACCAACTCATCTTCCCAGCACATTAAAAACAGTAATTTATTCACTCTGTGAGTCATGAAGATGCTAGCAGCTCCAAGAAGGCACAAGAAGGGAATTATTTAATCTCAAACATGCTGTAATCATATTTCATGATGACAAACTGCACACAAAACACTTGTGTTTACCAGAATGACTGAGCTGTGATCAAAGTCTACTTGTGCTGTTTAAAGGACAATTTGTCGCCTTTTATGATTGGAGAAATGTTTGTATCTGACACGTGAATCTCATCCAGAAAGCTCAAATTGGATGTGATGAGTTACACGGATATGACAAGTGCATTGTTATTTTAAAATACTGCCGAGAGTAACATCATGATCAATGTGAAATAAACATAAAATGATTCATTTCGTTGTAGGTTACTTTGACATTTCAAATACAGTAATATTTCCTAGTGCTAAAATGGGATATGCTAGAAGAGTCACAGGAGCACATCTTAACCAAAATTTAAAAAAAAAAAAATAAAAACACTTCTTCAGCAACACAGCTGCAAAGCAACAAAGACAAACTCATCCATGCCGCTGCATTTGCATGACTCTCCAGCAATCAGGAAGTTGTGGAGAGGAGCGCGCAGGAAGCTACTTTGATTTGATCAATCAGCCACAATACGCTGCATGATGAATATGCAGCTAAACATGGTGCTCCTCTCACAAGAGGGAGGACTGAAGAAGTTTTAATTAAGATTCAGAGAATCTGAATTCAACCACAGAAGCACAGCAGCAACCAGAACAGGAAGCAGGAAGTCTCAGCAATTATCAAGATAGACTGAGGTGACATCAAAGACAGAAGTAAAATGTGTGCATACAAATGAACAGAGATGGAAAAACCCTCCGTGCTGCAAAAATATAGCTCCAAGATAGATATTTTTTGTTACAATATGACCTATGCTGCATATTTATTATGCATTTGGCTGCATGTTGATATGGAAAATAAACGGCATTCCTTTTGCAGACACATCTAACAGATAAACGATGAATTAAAAAAATATTGCACTACCTCATCCTGACAACAACATGCAACTTTGGTGATGGTTGTTAATTGGCAAGAACCACTCATGTTTGAAAAGGTTTTGAAACTAAAATGAAATTTATTCCCTAAACATTGTTTTCTTCACTTATTATGTCTTAGAATTATTTTGCATATTGAGAGAGAGGAGATTCCATCCTGAGGTGAAAAGTATTTTTTGCAGCATCATCACTCAGAATTCAAAGGTGCTGCAGCTATTGACTAAATCTGAGCTCTGTGCTTAAAGCTTCAAGGACAACATAGTGTTTTGGTCCTTTGATTAAAAGGCTATCTGAAGCCATTCGATGACATCAGTGCTAAAAATGTGTCAACAGCTATATTTGTAATCCACGCAAGCATTTTTTTAAAGCTTCAATGTACCAAATGTATTTTTTCTGAATTTTTGCAAAATTTTCATGTACAATTCAGTTTCTGAAGACCCAAAGCTTTCAAAGTCTGTATTTTGGAGTTCTTCAAATGATCACATAATAAAACACTCTGAGAGCGCAGTCCTCTGCCAAGGCTACTCAGTCGTTGTATGGTTTCCGATGGATGAAGTCTTTAAAAAATCTGTGGTCCACAGCGGTTTATTTGTAGTAGGATCCAATCATGTGATCGTCAACAGTCAGCTGATGCATGACTAGCACTTTACATCTCCTTACTTCTCTCCTGCTCTCTGTGCTCACATACATTGTTTTCTAATACAGCTGAAACCCCCCTGAAGCTGTTCCTCAGTACATATTCTTCTGTGTCTGTTATCAGATAATACGAGTATGAAATAGTGACAAAAACGCAGCCCATTAAGACTACTTGTTATTCTAGCTGCTGCTCTGCACCTCTAAAATCCAGATTTTATCACTGCGACATTGGCTGACAGACTCACCATGCACAGAACTTAAAGACGACCGCTGTGCAGTAAATTCAGCTACCAAAGTCAGACAGCACTTTCACAATTAGGAGAAAAGGAGTTGCTTTAGCTGCTCTGTGCTTGTAAAATATCCACTGTGTTCATGTTCCACTTTGTTTTAATACACGGACCATAATCTTTTACTTTGTTAAGGGCTTTAATAGAAACCTGGATTTCTTTTGGAGTTGTCCCACTTACTTAAATTATAAGCCCTCTTTTTATACAATGTATTTTTGACCATGTTGGAGCTTACAGTTTAACCCTTACAGTTTTGCACTTTACTCTGCAAATTCTTGTTTACATTTCCTACTGTTTTGCATTATACAATGACAGTTTCTCAACATAAACCAAGCTCAAATGAAATGACCGTTTTGCTTGATGAATCCATCAGTCGGTAAAATAGTCAGTAGATTAACTGATAGAAAAATAATCAATAGCTCGAGCCCTATGACCCTAGAGCTTTATGGAAGCTTTATGCTGTGTGAAATTGAAGTTTGAATCATACGTGACGATTTTTCACACGCTGACAAGCCTCTGATCCCACTCAATTATGTAATCAGTGCAAAAATAAATGCATAATTTAGTTTCTCACAGAACAGATATTCCAGGAATTAGACATAGCCCGAATGACAAATGACCTGCGGGTGAAAAAATGGGGATATTGTCCTTTAAGTAGGTCTGATACTGTGAAAAATGCATGCTCTGCAATGAAGTGCACCAGGGAGCAAATTTTGCTCTAACGCAGCAGGACTTTCCGGGTATCCAAGGAGCAATATTTTATGATTAAGTGCTCTAATGACTGCCTTTAAGGGGCAAAGGCATCATTCATAATACACTTTGCATGAGATTTTCTAATGCTTACTCGTTCCAAACTAGCCTAACTCCCAGCGAGCCCCCATTAATTCACTGTTTGCCCAATCAAATTAAAAGTGGCAGTCAGCGTCTGGGTTTGTTCATTCATGAGGTGGATCTGATTGCGCTTCAGGCCCTGTCAGTGCATATAGCCTGATAAGAGACTTGTACAGCGATTGGGCTGATTGCAGAGTAATGTTTTGGCTGCCATTGGTGCAGAGCCTGTGCGCACTGATCATGCTGAATAACTGGGTTGTTATGGTGACGAGACCAGCTCCTAGTTCTGGTGAGAGCAATAATATGTGAAAAATGAGAGACGGTGCTTTGGATTTTTCTCAGCGATGACTGGCAGAGATTTTTTTTTTAAATTGCATCATTAAACAAGCTTCACTGCTCATGTTTCACATCAGGCTGTCAGTAGCGCCCTTAGACAGCAGAAACTGAAGCTAAAATTATTCTGATATTTAAATTCTTGCTAAGAAGTAAGCATAATGCATCCGTACATATGTTAGCTTTGATTTCACACCTACAGAAAAAACTTGACACTCTGTAATATGATCGGTGCATGATCTGTGTGGGTTGGCACTAAAAATAATTTGTTATAGCCTACACTTCAATTCCAACAGCCTTGCAGGGATCCTGCCAGGGGGTCGACCTCAATTAGTCCCATCTCTGACTTTGCACATTTCACCACGTTATGATTCCAGTCACACGGAACCTCAGTGACTATCAGATGGGCCATGAACAATGAAATGAAACACTTTACCTTATGAGCAAATACCTGCAAAACACCTGGCACCACCATCAGCCCCAGCTTTGTTTTGAGTGCTAATTAGCATGCAAACATGCTAACCTGAGACAGGGAACTGTAGCCTACTCTCTAAATGTCAGAATGTCACCACCTCCTCCATCAACCTGTTATTTTTGTGTGCACATTTTCAATTTGCACGTAAAGACACTTAGAACAGGCTCGACTGTGGTGGAAAATTAGATGTCAGAATGTGACAAAGGCTACATTCAACATTTCAGATGTGATTGTTTTGCATTGATGGTTCATATTCAGGTTTGTAGGTGACATGCATCAAAATGGATGACATAGCTGAGCTAGCAAACATGTCCAGGATTAAGTTCTTCAAGTTTCCCTTGTTTGGAAGTTTTTCCAGAAAATGTCCAACAGATGTGAACCCATCTCTCCGCTGACCCCTGTCACTTTCTTCCATGTTTATTTGAACCAAACTGTGAGGAGCTGACAGTGAATGACAGCAACATGCACATGATGTATTGTCAGTAGAAGTGCAACAGATACAGGCTCAGTGAATGAATCGTGGTGTGCATCAAGCATATGACTGAATTTTCACTTAAGCTCCCGCTCCACTGAAGCAACAAAAAAAGCAGCAGATGAAAGCATCAGATCAGACTGGAACATTCCTCAAATCAGTAATCACCATCATTTTTGCTCATTTGAGGTTCTATTGGTGCTCTTTTAACAACGTCTTCATGTTGCGTCTCAGTTCTCTTTCTGTCGGGCTCACGCAGCAGGAGTTTTAAAAACAGATTTTGAAATCGGGTTGCATCAAGCACATAAATAGCAACTTCACAGATATTCTTATCGATAATCTCAGACGTGCGTAAACCCTACAAGATTGGAAAATAATGGTGCACCACATGCTATAGGACTCCAGAGGGAGCAATCAGGGAGTAGTACAATACCTCACGAGATCTCACGAGGAAACAGATGTCGACAACATGGAGACTGTGGTGCAACAAATTGCTGTTACACTAATAATAATAATTTGCCGTGAGAAAAACAACAAGAAACAGAGGCCTAAATGAGTGTGAATGAGAAAATAGTTGGGAAGATGCATTCACTGTGGGTTGTTTATTCTTCAGTGAAACTGGTAAGAATTTAAAGTTTGTTCAAGGGCTTTAGCGCTGCTTGGTCATAGCATCCACTGGTTTGGCTGCTAGTGTGATAATCGTAACTATCCCAGTTTTAAATATCAAAAATGTTTGATATTATTGGGGTGACCCTGATGAGTCTGCCATCAGTTCAGGAGGTTTAAGACTGTATCTTGTAAACCTGTCATATTAACAAATAATCTGGGTTGAACATCTGTTTAGATCAAGGTAACAGACTAGACTTCTTCTCTGATTGTTCAAAGAGGGTGAAACGGATCAATCAGTTGTTGAACTCCTGTCATGTGATTCCAGCTTTAATGGTACCACTAACTGTTACATACAGTGTGCCCAGTGCTTGTACAATGTTTGGGAATTTGGTTAAAATTGGCGCTAAATTTGGATAGAAACTTGGTTCTTATGAGCACATCAGCATTTTGTTAAATTTCTTCTGACTTTCTGAAGGTTTTGACAGTCTGCTTTTGTTTTTCATCGCAGGTAGACACAAAAAGACACAAGAAACAAGTGATGCTGGTTCTCCATGTGAGACGATTCCAACCCTGAGTGGGCGGCCACTTTTGTTGAATTCATGAGAAGACAAGTAAGTTTATTTTAATAAGAATCTAGTTAGTTCGTTAGCTTAGCGTGATGGCTTGTGTTTTCCTGGGTGGAATTTAAACACAAATTCAGTGGTCTTGTTGTACAGACTAGTGGTATATGTCCACTGGATCCTTCACTTCAGTGTTTCCATGTATTATCTGTGTAAGCAGCCATGCAGAGCATTTTGGTAGCGCTGTGAAGGGTTTTGAGAGGCAGGACGTCACATTGCCTGGTCCTCCTTTGCATAAAGTTGAGGTTAAAGTTACTTTATGCAAATCAGGGGTGTCTGGGCATCACTCGATGCCTCTAGAAACTTAAAATAACCCTTGTTAGTCAAAATTACAGACAGATTCAGCAACTGCATGACTTATTTCTCACCAGTATTGTTTAAAAAAACATTGTGATGAACTGCTTTCATAGTATAAGTGATATTTCTCAAATGAGCCACCATAGTGGTCCAGTTTGGAATCCAGGACCAGACAACTTATGAGTGAAACATTTGTCCAGTCAGGTGTAACAAAGGTTTGCATGGTTGCAGCCTATAATAGGTCCTCGTGGTTCTATTGTGAGACTGCCGTGTCATACGCCCATCAATCGTCCACTGCTGGGAACTGGTGTGGCCCCTCCTGTTGAAAAACACCCCTGTGGAGACATTATATAGGGCTGCAGAACATGTAACTGAAGCACTGATTTCGCGATGTACATACAAGGTACAGGCACAAAAGCACCACGGGATGTACAACGTAAAATAAGGCCAATCATTGTACAACTATTCTTGCTGCTTTATATAAAAAAGAAAACTGACAAAAGTGTGTGTTTTTCATAACTAATCTTCAATTGAAGTCTGGCTGGTAGAGCATAATTTATTCGATTTTGCAGGTACATGATACGCAGTGATTTTTGCTTTTTTAAGCTTGTTTCATAAGACACAGAGTTTGTTGACATGCAGGCTCCACATTTGCACAGCAAAATGAGCGAGAAACAGGAGAGAAATATTTCAGTGAGAAAAAGCATGATGTTGACCAGAAAGAATACCTGGAAAGTGTCTTGCAGTTGCTGTGCACTACACCAGCTTACACAACTAAATTGACATTATCCAAAGCAAAAAAAATTTTTAAAGATTTTGCATGCTTTTGTCAGTGTTATTAGAAGGATTTGAAATTTTTTTGTTGTTGTTTTTTAGCATTTTTAAAATTATTTTTTTCTATACAGATGTACGCCCCTAGAAAACCACCCAAATCACTGTAGGATGAGTAATTCCTTCCCAAATCAAGTCAACTTGTGAAAATTCCTCTTTAAAAAAAAAAAAAAAAAAAAAAAAAAAAAAAATATATATATATATATATATATATATATATGTTTACAGAAAAGCAAAATGTTGCAATGTAGGTTTTTTCCATTTCTGTGCAAGCACTTGAACAGACAGCTTCAATCACCGCACTTGACCAACACCATATGGGCTTGTCAAAAAAGAGGAATAAAAAATGTTGATAACACACCACAGAAGGTGACAGCACGTCACAGCAATGGCAGCCCTCAAATGTCAGTCAGCCGCTGCCATGGAAACGCAGAGGAAGATGCCGTTTTCACAAATACGTCCAGGAGATGGTTCGATTCTTCTTCACAAAATTAAAAAAAAACCTTCACAATAATACCACAGTTCGTATTTTAGGATAAAGCTCAAAGTGCACACGCGGATGGTTTCTGACATAGCTGACGGCCGTTAATACTGGCAACCCAAAGGGAAATACATGATCACTGGCTTCTGTAGGGGACACAGAAAGGTTATGAATGTCATTACAGTCCTCTATGGACTTTGTGGTGAACTCATTCAAAGCAGTTCATAGTCACGGTCCCAAAAAGCTCAGATGTGGCCAAAATGTATTATAGTCGTAACAATGAGGTGATGTGGTTCTGACCACTTGTAATGCTGTAGATAATCAGATAGGCAAGCAGCACAATGAGAGGCAGTGGACCTGACAGCATAGAGAGCCTGGATTAGACCACTCTATGAAAACAAAATCACTCGTGACAGACACTCGTGGCCTTTCATAGAGACGGCTCACAATAAGGGATGGAGGGGGGAAAATATAATCATTCCCAGTCATTTCTCTTATCAAACCACTCTTTTCATTTCCTAAGCCCACTATTGAATTTTCTCACTCAAGCTCAACATGGGTGATGGGGTTTCTTTTCTTTGTTATGTGTCATCCACACACTGGTCTTGCCCAGAGGTTAATAATGAAAGTTAAAAGAGTGTTGCATATTAATGCCAAAATCTATTGAGCCATATGCCAGAGCAATAACTGTCCTTCAATGGCAGACTGCTGTCTTAAAATAATTAATACGCATGACTTGTTGGCCCATTCCATGCTCAGCTGGAATCACAATTCAGGGAGGTTCTCACTTGGATTCATGGGCAACAGTGATATAAAAACGATATTATTTTCCATATTTCTTTGTTTTAACTCAATGCATTAAAAAAAAGAAGTTTATATGTAGAAATCCATCCTGTGATAGTTGTGAAGTTAACTTTGTTTCAAATTAATCCTCATTACTCGTGATCTACTGCTATAAATCAGACATCATTTGCACTAATATACTGCATGATATGTACAGATGTTCAGTAACGCATTATTTTGCATCTTATTTAAAGAGCTGTCAAGAGCATCACTTACGCAAATGATTTTACATTTTCACATGGGAGCCAAGTTTATAAAAAAATTACCACACTAGATCCATTAATCTGTTTGCAATGTTGAGGACGGTTTGATGATTCTTTCATATTATGCAATAATTACCATATGGACAAGGTAATGATCAGATTAATTTAGTCTTTTTTCCCATTTTTTAATTGTTTCACCAATACTCATGAAAAATAGACATTCATAAAAAAATTTTTTAAGTCTGTGCAAAGAAAACTCAGAGATTTGTCTCTAACCACATTATACGAATCTGAAAATACTTGCTGCATGTAATATTAATGTGAAAAATACTGTGAACTATGTTACTGAATTGTGGAATCAGACTGTTTTTGTGTTCTGCATTAACAGAGAGTGTAACTGTCTGAGAGACTGCTTTTATTACGATTTCTTTGACAAGTTTATTTAATGTTTCCTGTCATAATTTCATCAATGTTTGAATTCATACAGTCAATAAAAATGGATTTAAAGTGTAATAAATAAGACGTTTAAAAGGTAACTTTTTACTAAACCTTGACTAAAGTATACCACCTTGAAAATATTTTTTTTTATTTTGATGTTGAGTATAACAGGTCATATGAACACAGTTTAGTCAAGGGGGCACCTGTTGCATTATGGGTCAGGAGCAATAACGTTGACTGACTGATCTGAGCCAGGCTACACTTAGCGTTCTGGGTTTGTTAGTTTCCAGCCAGTTGTGTGTTCTTGCAGAAACATACTAGCACCATAAAGTCTTCTTTCCAGAGCTTGCAAACCCCAGACATGATTCTGCAGACACATCCAGTTTCACTACAATAGTTTTGTTTGGTTCCAGCTGCTCCACATCTGTTACTATTTTCACCAGTTGCCCCAACAGCTTCAAATGCATCTGTATAAACAAGCATTGTCCAGATTGGCAAAACCTTGCTTTTAATTCTGGTAAGAATCATGCTAGGATGAGATCTGGAAAAACCGATTTAAAATCAGGTAACAGATAACTAGAATATTTAAAACGAGTAAAGATGAAGCAGAACATTTCCCAAAAAGATGGAAAAAAGAGTCATGGATAAGGCAAAAACTGTAGCATATCATTGGACTTATTTTGCCTTTTTCATCCACATCACCTAAATGTGACTGTGACTACTGCAGCTTAAGCCTCAAGCAGATTTTGTACACTGTTCCAGCGATAGAATGGCTTCATGGAGTCATAGTGGAGCCATAAAAAAACTGAATCATGGGTTTGCATATTTAGCTCAGTGCAAAATTTATCATACAGTTGTGGTGGAAAGCGGATGCAAAATGTGCAAAAAGCAGATGCAGTGTATAAACTGTGCAAAACTTATGGGCTTTTAAAGTAAATTGATGGTGCTTTCAAAAAAAGAATGACTTCATACAGAGAACATTAAACAGAAAAAGGCTTCAGTCGCACGTTTTTTAATGTACTCGACTGGTGGATTACTTCAACATCTGCAGATATTCTAGGGTGTTAGACTGCCTCAGTGTCTTCTGCCTCTTTATGACTCTGTGACTGTGTTCGGAAATGAATTTAGGGCCAGTCAGACATCTTCCTGATTGTGTTGGATGATGGATAAGAAACAAAACATCTAAAGTGTGTAAAAGTTGGGGGAATTAGCACTCATTTGGCGTAGATTTGCTTTTCTTGGTTTTTTTCGGTTTAAATTAACTCCTGTCTATTTGCATGTTTAGTATGGCAGTTTTTCCCGACTTTGAAACACAAGTTTGTACGAATTTTGCTGGTGGTTATTAAGAGCTTTATGTAGTGTCAGAACACACATTTATTATTATTTTATATGGACAAAGATGAGACAAAAACTGAAAGTAAAACTACTGTAGCACAAATTGTTGTCAATACATAAAACCTTCACGATAATGAGAAAGATGGAGTAAAGATGAGCTGAAAGAACTAATTAATCTCAACAATCTGCCTGCATCCAAGGAACCACGTCGTATTTGTCAGTAAAACAGTGTCTTCCAGCACCCACAACTGCGAGCAGCATCTTGAATTTCAGCAAAAATACGCCTTTCACACGGAGGTTAACTAACAGCATCAGTTCTTGGATGAGGAAATTAGCAGATTCTTGGAGTAAATGAATCCAGTTCTCCTGAAAATTAAACAAAGTGGGAACAAACCGCAAAAATGCAGCCCATCAACCGAACCAAACTAAATCATGGCCACAATTAACACAGCAAGAATTAGGCCTGTTGTATGATCAGTCACGTGGGAAATGAGCTTTGAATGCCAGGAATACTTGGAAAATTTGGCGTGTAAAATTATATTGAGGCAATCATGCCCAGTTCAATTAGTTTTTTCAATATTTTTAATAAAACATCAGCAATGGCAACAGATGAAACATGAGTTGACATGGTTCCTGAAAGATTTTCTGCTCGCGGTGTTAAAGGGCTTCCTCAGATAACAAGTGACAGCACATATCTCCTCCGTGCCTCTAATTTAGCTGGTGTGTCGGTAATATTAAACTTTTGATTGATTGTTTTCTCTAAAGAATGTAACAGATCTCTTATATAATAAATTCACCGCTTGATCAAATTCCTGTTTCCCCTCATGTGTCAGCCAATTTAGCTAATCCCCCATGATGTTGCTGATGTGACACCAGTGACGGGTGAAATATCACAATGCTTTCAAAGTTAATTAGACCAGGGGTGTGGATCCTTATTAAGATCAATATTCATTTATCTATCATTTGTCATTCCTATTGACAAAGATTACTTGGAGTCGACTGAGGCCAGCTGGGAGACGGAGGCAGCACAGAGATGCCGAGTCTGACACCAGAGCTGCTTATTTAGACGAAAACTTTGAGACTTTACAGGAGAAGTGAAGCTGGAGAGGAGGGAATTGAGAGGAGCTGTGTGTGTCACATGGAAGGAATAAAGACGATGGAAGGAGAAAGAAAGAAGGAAACAGCAGGTATCGAGCAGATTTGAAGGCAAGGCCGTCTATTGGAAATCCACCACGAACTCCCCCAATCACTTGGGGAAGTGAACTCTTGTCGAGGTCACTTGCAACTCTGTTATCCATGCAGAACTGCTGAGTGGGCTCTTGAAGCCAGCGGGGCCAGCTGTCCCTTTGGCCACTGCTGTCAGGATCAACTATGAGTTTACAAAGTATTGGGAAAGTTAAACTACTGGGCATGCAATGAATGCATGAGATTGTATTTTTCATTTAATAACATTCTCTGTGGCGGATTTATATGCAAAATGGGCTTCGGTTCACCCTAATCATGTTTTTGAAAGCGTTTGCATTACGTTTCATGATAGCAACATTTGCTGTACTTCATCTCTGAGCCAAAACTAGTGTAAACATTCACGCTGCCTCAGATTAAACGCTTTCCAAGATGAGAGGAGACTGCAGAGAGATGCAGATGAGGCAGTTTTTCCTTTTGATAGATTTTTGTGTCCTCCGTGGAATATATTAATTGCACCCTCATGTCGAAACACTGGTAAAATGAAGTTGCATGCTCACAGAAACAGCATGACTTTAGGGTTTGACTTTGTTCACTGGTGGGTGCATTTACAATTTTGGTCCAGAGTCAAATATCTGTGAACATTCTGATATTCTGGTGATTTATTTCCACTGGTTTTGCTGAATTGTAAGGTACGGTAAAGATCTTACAATAATTTAATATAGAGAGAAAACCAGTGAATTCTCAAATGAAGAAAAAACTCCCCCTCGACAGGAGGAAATCTCCAGCAGAACCAGGCTTAGGGTGGGCAGCCATCTGCCTCGACTGGTTGGGGTGAGGTTAAAGAGGAAAGAAAATGAGATAGCAAAGAGAAAACACGTAAGAAAATCATAAACACTGGGGAGGTTGGTAAGGCCAGTAACTGCAGACCAGAAACCTGCAGAGAAGACGACACACAAGCTACAGGAGGGAAAAGACATAAAGTTAATGGCATGCATATATTATAAATATATAAATATATAGGAAGAGAAAGAGAGGACAGCAGAGACGAGGTGCTCAGTGCATCGTGGGAAATCCCTCATCAGTATATGCTTTTAGCAGCACAACTAAGGATTGGTTCAGGGTCATCTGAAGGAAATCTTAGGAAAGTTTTAATCCTAATTTTAAAAGTAGAGAGAGTATCTGCCTACCAAACCCAAACTATAGAAGAACCTGGGAGCTGAAGGTTTGCCTCCTATTCTGCCTTTAGAAACTTTGGGAACCACAAGTAAACCCACAGTCTGACAGCAAAGTGGCCTTTCAGGATAATATGGTACAATAAGGTCTTTAAGATGCAATGGAGCTTTGTCATTAAAGGCTCTGTATGTTAACGAGAAGGATTTGAAATTCTATCATGGATTTTACAGGAAGCCAATGAAGACAGTTCTTGCTGGTTCCTGTCAGTACTCTGGCTGCTGCATTGGAGGTTTTTCAGAGTTACCAGGATTGTGCAGGGCTCATTAACAAATGCTAAACTAAGATTGTTTGACATCTTCCACACATGATGCCGCCATGAGTATTTTATCAACAAGATGCTGACTTCACCACAGACCATTAGTCTTGTTGAAATCTGTGTACCTTCATTTTTTATAAGGGGAATATAATGACATCTAAATCATGGGTGACATTCAGTGTTATTGGCTTTCACTGATTTATTATGGCTAACTCCAGTTTGCAGTGTAGTTTATACACGTTGTTGACAAACCTAAGAATCACACACTTATATTAGGGTAGATTAAATTAAGTTTTTTATTGTATGTTGTCATTTAGAGCAGTTTCTAGTTAACAAATCAGTGTTTCATTGAGGAGCCATAACCAAATCACATATGATGTTACACAAATGTTTAGACTTTTATTCATGTGTTAACATAATTGCACAAGGGTTTTCTAATCATCAGTTAGCCTTTCAACACCATTAGCTAACACAATGTAGCATTAGAACACAGGAGTGATGGTTGCTGGAAATGTTCCTCTGTACCCCTATGGAGATATTCCATTTCCAGCTAGAAGTCATTTACCACATTAACCATGTTTAGACTGTATTTCTGGTTAATTTAATGTTGTCTTCATTGCAAAAAAAAATGTTTTTCTGTCAAAAATAAGGACATTTCTAAGTGACCCCAAACTTTTGAATGGTAGTGTATAAAAAATAACTTGTTAGCAGACTTATTCTTCACTGCTTTCCTGACACACTTTTTGCTTTTTCAAATAGCGTTCCAGACTCTAGCACAAAGAGCTAGAAGTCTTTTATGTGCCGTTAACGTGTTGCTACATTCATTCTAACTATGACTATTTGTGCTGTAGTTCTTACAAATCAATGGACACAAAAACAAGTTCAATGCACAACGTTTCTTTCAAACTGGAACAACAAAGAGGACTGCTGCTGCCAATGCGCACTATTTTCTTTTAAACGTATAGAATGAATAAAAGGATATTATTGTTTGGTCCATATCTGTTGTTTCTTTACAAAAAAGAACTGGAAAAAATAGAAAAAAGTTCATTCGTTTAATTATCATGGCATCTGTGCTGCCTTGTTTATTCACTGTTTCCAGGGAAACGGGTTACCTTACAAAGAGAAGACAGTCAATTTACTTTTCTGATCATTACACTATCGTTTACCTTCTAAATGTTCTGACAAGCTTTATCTTTGGTCATTTGTGATGTCACATGTCTTTGCATTTCCACAGTTGATGAATTTTCTTTCAGACTTAATTTGGCTGCAGAGGATATTTTTTGTAGAAATTCAGCATACTATATTTTAGAAATATTCAGACGTGGAAATCGGTAAACTCAGATTCATTACCTTTGATAAATAGTGTGAAACTAAAGGCAGAATGTGACACATATCCAAACAACCATAATGAGCACCCATGGTTAAATATAGAATCCCATACTGCTAACAAGACCCCCTTTAATGAAGTGATATAAGGTCTGCACCTCCTGTAAATTGGAGTTACACACCAGCTGATGACTTGCCAGCGAAAAAGTAAACAGGAGCAAGAAGGGCTAAGCTAACAGGCTTCACCCCTCCCTGCAGTAGCACACGGCCGTGACCGTTAATGAACAAATCTGCTGTATGAAAAAGGCTCCCAGCCAGGGGATCATTTAAAATTAACAAGAGAGATGATATCTCGGCGCCGCTACAAGGTCAAGACCGTAACATCATTTGTTTTGCTGCGTTTCCTTTAGCATGAATCACTTCATCCTCCCGGTCTGTACTCTCCAGCTCTGTCCTTCAAACACATCCTGTCCGACTGGTGTAATTGCACCATGACAGGACCGATTCCTCATCCCCATCAATCACTCCAGTGGAGATATGGGCCTCTTCCTAACATGACTACTCTCCACCCTCCCTTCCTGCCTCCCTTCTCCTCCCTGATCTGCCTCCATGTTTTACGGTTATAGTGATAAATAACAGATCCAATGTTCAGCCGCCTTCGTCCAAGCCCAGATTCCCTGGCCTGCGTCCTATCGGGCCTGGACCAGAAACGCAGTGTGTTGAGTGATATATTGACCGTGTTGGGTTTGTGACAGGTTTTTCTTGCGTTGGTGCTTTTGTGCTACATTAGAACAGTCCCTCTGTGTGGTATGTTGTGTGTACTTAGAATTCACCCAAGAGACTATAAGAAAGGGAAAATTAATGACATTTATATGTGGCGTGTTTGATGGAGATTAACACAAAGATGACAGGAAAAAAAATGTACAAAAAGGCCATTGAAGTATTGATCAAAGGTAAAGAAAGAAAGCTAAAATTAGCCATAATTTCAGATCAAAGTGTCCTACACAGCCTCAAGCAAGGTCAGATCCCAGATCTGCCAACTGGTTCAGATAAAAACTCTGTTTATTAGAGCTTTGGCATTTCTAAATAGCTTGCTCGGCTCAGTCTGTACAATAGAATCGACCAGGACAAGGATCTTTTTGCCCTTTAATTAATGTAGCTTTTGCATTGTGAGGCTTGTGTTACATCCAGAAACAGATCACTATTGCATTAGGTTCACAGGCAGGCTATTCTATTCATAGCAATATGCACAAATGAGTCACGGGAAAGCCTCTCTTCATCTATGCCAATATAAAGACCGTGCTTGCTGTGAGATGTTTTGTTTCTTATTAAAAGAACAGAAGTGGAAAGAATGCTTCCAAAGCCCGCTGATAGGGATCTCACCCGCACAGCTACGGGACAAACTGAATGTACAAAACTAAAGCCATACAAACACAAACACAAATGTGGGTGTTCATTAAAATTAGGTTCAGCTGCACTTCAGAGAACTGAATCTAAATTTAAATCGAGATGTTCCACGAGGACCTGGTTTCGAGTCTTAGCCCTGCTACTTTGTGTGTTGACTTTTTATGTTCTCGCTGCTTTTAAATCAAAATTCAAAATCAAAGCATTTTCCTTTCGAAGTCTAGTCCCCTGGTGCTGTGCTTGTTTGAAGAGAGCAGTATACATGCTACAATGTTACATCCTATTCTTATGGTTCCAGTATCTTGGGAAAACTGGCTAATGCCACCGTAGATATCAGTATAATTACAATAGTGAATTTACACTAAACATTAACTAAATTCTTACATTCTTTAGTTATATAATTTTGAACAATGGAGTGTTTTTAGCATTTGTTCTTGCTCAAACAACCACTGCATTGATTATACAGATACCCTAGTTATTTTGTCGTGTCTGAGATGGAAAACCAAAGCAGGAAGTCTCCACTTATTTCCCACTGTCTCTGTATATTCATGAAACAGTGTCATGTAGCAAACAGAGTTATTTAGTAGATGTACGAGCACAAATCTTCATCCCCACTTGAAGCATTTCTGCCAAGTATGCAATGGATTCAATTTCATTATGAGCAATTCCTTCATCACAGTGATTAAAGCTGAAGCAGAAACTAGTCCATTGAAGAGTGGAATGTAAAGGTGTGAATGTCAGGGTTGTTGATGGCGGTGTGTTTTACATTCCTCTTGTTCTTAACCACAATAACGCACTGATTTATTTGCTCAGCCACTATGCCTAACTCATAGCTTTGTTGCCATGACTACAATGTTCTCCTAACTTCACAGTTGGAAGGATATGATGAACCTACACAGAATTATCTCTATGACGAGTTTCAACCCAGTGTTTAACTGTTCAAAAATTACTGCTCCCATAGCATCATTAATATTGGGATACCAACTGTACATGATCTCTTCAGCACTAAACGCTAAGCAGACAAATTTTGTTACTAGCTGGTGGACACAGTTGAGCATTTAGCAGTGAAGGAACAAGATATTTGGCAGAGCAGGTGGTGGAGACCAAAAAGTGAGCAAGAAACAGTGGTACATAGCAACTTAGATTTAGGAAGTGGTCAGTTTTGCTCTTAATTTTCTCCATACATCTTATTTCAAACATTTCTCTACATCTACTGAATGTGTAAACATGCAACTCTTCACTTAAAATGCGTTGGTACAATTGTTCAAAGTTATGGTCTCAACTCTCAACTCATGTCCAGAGAAATAAAGTACAAAAATAGAAGCAACAAGTACATTACTGCAGGTCGAACCAAGCGTTTTAGATGCCTAACATTGCCCATAATTTGTCATCTGCCATACTTTTTACTAACCTTAACCTCGCCACTGTTTCCATGCACAGATGTTCTAGAATGAGAACAAACACTGGAAAATCGGGTGAAATATTCTCAGTTCGCATGAGGAAGTAATTGTTGAACCCATTGCTTCTGCATGCACAAACCATCTTTGCATTTAGTCTGTGTAGTACATCAACAGAATCTTCAAATCTAGTGTAACAAGCAGTTTTGTTTTTTTTTAGAAAGGTAATGACCTTTTATGCTACAAATACCATAGATGGGGAATTTCCAACAATGCGTAACTTGTTCCATTCCAGTTTGTGGATGTAAGCCTTCACATAGAGAAGGTTTAGAACCAAAAAACTGCTGGGAACCACACAATACTAGGGCCTGAAGCACAAATCGTGACGACATTATCAGTGGCCACGTCTTATTTAAAGGTCAAACTATGGAAAAAAGTAGGCAACTAGGAAATGTATAATGTATAATGCGACAGGCACCCTTCAGCATCGTTTTTCAATGTGCCGGCTATTCTCATAGTCCTATCAAAATCTGTGAATGTCAGAAATAGATGCCATGACACTGTAAATGTTCTTTTAATGTTGCTCCTTTTCAGACAATGAGGTCTTGTACCGTGTGCTTAATGTTGTGAATGTGTACATTTCAGCCCAAACCAGGATCTTTTTGTAGCCTTAACCAAGTGCTTTGTTGCACAAACAATGAGGAAAAATGAAATTAAACAGTGAATCAAAAGAAGTTAAGTCACAAACACAAAATTTGGTGAAAAAATAATGTTTCAATGCAGGACATAAACCTCTGTTTAGAGAATTTGTCTGCAACAATTAATAAAATGTATGGTTGCAAAATAGAAAAATCTAATTTATTGATTTATACAAGGCAAGAAATTGGCTGTTTTTTAAGAGTTGTATTGACACAATAATGTTGGTAATTACACCAATTTAATGCTGTGTGCAGTCTGAACTGAAATCTTTGCTTTGAGTGATTTAAAGCAAAGTTCAAATCATAGTAATTTTACTGAATTGCCTTAATTTACTTTTTTCTCTATACTTTTGAGTTCAGGACTGCAAGTCCTGCCAGTTGTGAATGAATTGGTAATATAAGACATTCCCTTAACGCAGCATAGCTTGGTGGTTGAACATAATATCGTTAGAAGTCGTCGCAACTTAAAAAGATGGATGCAAACTGTTTAATTTTGTTCTTTTTCTTTTGTTGAGCCTGAATTTTTTTGATAAGTTGACTTACATGTGTCTGCACAATATCCATAACTATCTCTTGTAGTTCATTGGAACTACAGTAGAAAAACAAAAAAGAAGTTCAGTTATAAGCTAAACAATGCAATTTGCCGTTGTGCTTGTTTTTCCTTAGCCTATATTAGCTGTAAAACAGAAAAGAAGAAAACAACAGTCCATTGTTGATTACAAACTGGTTCATTAGGTGGCACTGGGGTTCCAAAACACAGCTCCAGGGCCAAAGTTCCTCTTTTTGGTGGAAAAGCAGTTGGAGGTCCTTCTATTTTTTTTTTTTTTTTTTTTGCAGTATTCCCACAATGAAGATCAACATAATAAAGCCACTTGTTTGGAGCCATCCAGCTGAATAATGATCTGTGCGTACTGTACGGTTAAAAGTAGGCTAGTGGAACTCTTGTTGACATTATGGGCAGAGACAGCGGTGTCTGTTTGCTGAGTAACTGCTCTGTAGTGGTTTATTTTCTAAATTGCTCATCCTGCCTGAAAAATCCATCATCTGCAGCGTATATTTACAGCCTATGCAATGTTGCCGCACCCGCACACAGCCACTAAAGGAAGTAAAGAGGCAGACGGATGGGAGAGTCTGGCTTTAACGTTTGATTTTGTCTCTCTACAGAACGTTGGTCAAAAGTCTCCATTTACAGCAGGTAACCTTCCTCTCCCCAATTTGTACTGGTGAACGCAAACGAATGAATTCTCCCAAAGCTGGGAAAGCAGAGCTAAAGGCAGAGTCTCTTCGTGATCCTTGATACCAGTGAGAAAAAAAACAGGATACGTTTTGGTGCTTGAAGGCTCCAAAAATGAGAAACTGTGATAATGCGGCTGTGGGAGAGTATTGTACACAAATACTGGGATTTCTGAAATTTCATAGTACTGTGTTTGAAGCTGGATGCTTTTTTGTTTAATCCACATTTTTGCTACTCTAGAGACATCTGATTTAAAGTTGCATAAGCTTCCATCTCTTTTCAGCACTCTTTTACATTTCCAAGGTTTTTTTTATTATTTGACTCGCCATACAAAATCTCCATCAAATATCTGCCGTGAAAGAAATCTATGGCAGTGTGAAGGCAAAAACTCCCCCACTGCACACTTCGTAGCTCCGCTTTTGTGTTGAGGAAGAAAACAAAAGAAACTAGCTTTCATGTTCATTCCAGGCTATAGCTTTGATAAATGGTAGTGGTCACAAAAAAACAGCATTCCCACTTGTTCAAAAGAACCAAATATGAGAACAGTAGTAGTTTCCCCCTGAACTGATGGCTCTGACATTTCAGTTCGCACAAGGAGTTGACAAAAAGTGGCGCCTGATGCTTTCTAATACATTCTAAAACATGAATGAGAGCAGGAATAAATTGCTTTTCAGTTAAATTTGCCTTGTAATCACTAAAGAAACTATAAAAAAGGACAAAAATAAAGATTTTCATGCCCGGTGATGAACTGGAAGTAATTCTAAGGCCTTCTTGTTGCAAATATTGCTGCTTGTTTGCTTGTTGCCTCTGGCTATGAAGCTTCTGACAAAAAGAAACCGCCGTTATAGTGGGCTGGCTTCATAATCTCACAGCTCATGATGATATAAATGGAAACATAGACCACCTCAGCTGCTATTTAAGTGAAGTTAGCCCACACATTAGCCATGCATGGAATTATCCTTTCATCCTCGTTCCCCCGGTTTTGCTCGGTGGACACACATGACCCCTCGGAGACAGATTTTGCTTGGGGTGGTTGAAAAGCTATATTTAAGATGCATAGGAGGAGCGCTGAATCCCTATTTTGTCAACACTCCTCATCCAATCATCTGCACAGGTGTTGCGCTCCTGAGTTTGCCTCCATGTGGTACCGTTTTTTGGGGGCTTTTTTTCAACTCTCCCCATCTGTGGCTTCTGCTCTGCTGGGTCCACGCCCTCAGAAGTATGGCAGTGTGCGGCGTTTTCTGAACAGGTTAATGGACTTCTAACCCCTCATCGCTGATTAGCATGATTAATCAGACAGCGGAGTACTCCCCGATTCCCCTCCCCTCCTCTTTCCTCCAGCTCGCCGGCTCCTCTATTCCTGCCAGATGGTATGAATGCAAAGCTGAGAGCTGAGGAAAATCAAAGGTAAGCTTCAGAGGCTTGAAAACCAAGAAAGCACTGCAGTTATCTCCTGCTGTTCACATGACACATTTACTTCTCTATAGAGAATAACCCCGGGAGAGAGCGAATGACTCTTGACTGCACACAACTTTTACAGCCACAGCGCTGCACAGATGTATAGAAATAAATCACGGCGTGCACCTGGATATGATGACTACCTCCTCTACTAAAACCTACACACAAATCTGCTTATAAATTACTGGAATGCAAACTTAGTGCTTACAGAATGAAGGGAAAAGCTGTGACCTTTGGAGGAAGTATAAAAGACCTAAAATGAGAGAATAATTCCACATTATTTCCTGTCAAAACGTACATAAGAGCGCTAAAACCATTAAATAAATATAAAGCTGTAGCCAAACTAATAGTTTACACCTTTTTATGCTAAGATAATCTAACATATTTACCATATAAACCCAAGAGAAGTGTGGCTCTTTTGGTTTCGCTCTCTGCAAGACAGCGAGTGACAGGATTTCCTAAAAATACTGAGCTCATTTTATCCACACATCCTTGTTGCACAGGAAAAAGGAGTCATTTACTTTGATGATGTGTTGGTGTACTCCTGTCTCCAACAATGACATTCCCATGCAACTAAATTCTCATCTGTGGAATTACAGATTGCATTCGTTTGTCATGTCAAAAATCAACATGTCTTTGCCACTTACATTGTTGGTTCCCTGTTTTGCTTTTTTGGCCAACCAGTCATATATTACATGGGGCTGGACTCAGGTAGCTTCAAACATGTTACTGTAGTCTTTTTCTAAACCTAAAGTAATTTTAAGTTTAAACAAGCTTTTAAAAGGTAGTTATTGTCCTAAAAGTGTCAGACAAAGTGTGATATTTTCCTAAACTGCATAGTTTTGGTGAAAACTGAAGCCAAACTGAATGAAAACAAAACTCCAGTGTAAGACTAATGCTTACACACAGGACATGAACCCCGGTCTAGTTTTGAAAGTCCTGTTGCTGATTTAAGCCTTGATTACACTTCCTTGTGGAGGACAGCTGTGGACACCATGGATACGTTGGCGTTGCTATTCTCCTACTTTCTAGTTAGTCTGACTCACCAGATGTAGACTGCGGGTATAACCCTGCCATTGGCTGCCTATTTTCGTCTGCTTTCTCTACTCTTTCTGCTCTCAAAATCTACATGACTACCAAGCAGTAGTGACAATGAAAACCTTTGTGCAGCAACCTACCAAACTAAAAAAATCAGCCAAAGATTTGGTGCTCACTTTAAGGCATACACATTTCTGCCTGTCCATCACTATTTTGAAGCTAAAGCTGCATCATTTTCTTAGCTCTGGCCAAGATGTCTGTGATTGGTTTAAAGAAGCACAAACAAGCCAGAGTGTTTTTTCCCTACAGCAGAATGATAGTGCAGTGCAGTCAGACCATTATATCCTACAGAATGGATGACTAAGCTGGACTACTTTCTAGTCTACTTGGATTCTACTAGGAGGACTCTGTTTTATAGATGTAAAGTAGATTGTATCCACATATTCCTTGTATACTCACTACTGTTGAGCATATCGAGCCTTGTCGGACACTTAATAAACATCATTCATTATATCTGTAAACTTACCTGCACCTTCTTATGTCATTTGCACATCTAAGCACATTGTCATTTGCACATTCTGTTCATTTGCACATTTTTGTATCACTCTTGTATGTTTTATAATTTTTTCAATATCATATTTTATATCTATTTTTTAATCCTATTTTTTTAAATTTTATTCTATACTTCTATTAGTGAGACAGAATTACTTCTTTTACTCTGTTAAAATGGTGATTTTCTTGCCACTGTCACCTTAGGGCTTGCTCTGGGGGTTCAGGCATATGGGTTATGTAAAACGTCTTGACACAATTTGACCTGTAATTGACGCTATATAAATAAAATTGAATTGAATTGTACTAATTTGCAAGAATGCACTACACCAACACTAATGAAAAAATTCACATAGAAACATAACTACTGGACGTATTGATACTGAATGTCTGCAGGATATTGTGCAGGAAAACAATAAATTTAAACTGTTAAAAGAAGAGGAAATGAAGGAATTGAATCAATGTGGAGATCCCCAGAGACACAAAGTCATTCTACAGAGAGAGTTCTCGGCCAGTAATCCCGCGTTGACCGTCACAGTTTCATTGGAGAAGCCATTATTTGTTCAGTCACAGAAACGGCATGCACATGTACAAAGCCAGGAAAAATCCAAAGCCCTCAGTCGGTGTCATTAGCTGGAAATGTCAAGGTGAGCTCCAAATCTGAGGGGTGAGAATCACAGCGCTGGAGTCAGCCTCTGGAGGAAGGAGGGCAGGATATTTCTGTCTGCCATCCCCCCCATGCACTTCCACTCTGGTTATGGCAGTGAATATAATGATTCAGCAGAGAGATGGCAGCTTGCCATGGTGTTTTCTCTGAGAGGGAAGCGTTGATGAGAGACTGTGCCAGGTTATTTTTGTTTTCATTTACAACACAGTGGCGATGTGTTCATGAAGAGTGCATTTTTCAAAAGGTGGGGGCGATTTTCTAACAACCGCAGACAAACTCGTAGGAAACTTTAAAATAACACATCGACTCAAGGCCTTTCAGCATTCCTAAGCCTTAAATGCACTATTTAATCAATTCTCTCGATTCTCATTGTCACTCGGGGAGCTTACGCAGACTAAGAAAATGAGTTTCAGCTGCAGCTCTTTCAGACCTCCACCAGAGTCCCATGGGCATACTCATTTCAAATTCAAAGACAGAGTAATTAGAGGCCGTTTTGTTGAGGGTAGCCTTCATTTAAATCAGATCAAAGAGCTGCGCAAGGACGTAGCAGCTCTCCAAGATGCAGGGTCCGTGTTTTGTTTGGTCGACTTTCCAACATCTACAATCCACACACAAGTCAACATGGAAGTTTTGGAAACCCGCACCGCTCCTTTGACCACAGAGTCGTTTTCTTAATCCCCCCTTGAGCTTGTCCTTGCAACTTTAAATACACCTCCAAGGGAACTTTCAGAAGAAGTGGAGAAAGCACAAGGCTCGTGTGATTCTGTTTTTTCTTTGAAATGAATCATTGTGCTAGCATAGCCGCCAGCTGGTAGATGATGATCTTAGTAACTAGGACAAATGCATTTTATCAATATCTGGTGGATTCCAAATAAAATATTGTGGATTAAGCCACGAACAAGGACCATTGCATCCCTTTCAATCTGGATCAAATTTCAAGGGTGTGTTTATGCTGTTTACATCCGCCGCCTGCAGATAATCATTGTTTTTCATCTCTTCAACGATGTCACAGATTAGACTTAATAGAAAAACCTATTTGAGATGAATCTCAGATGAATGTAACACATCGGTATTACTAATCTAATCTTGTTTGCCGTGCAGGTATTAACTTTAGCATCCGCGGAATTAAGGTGAAACTGTATTTGCTTGTCTGGTTAAGTCCTCGAAAACAGGGATTTCAGCCTTTACTGTCAAACCCCCAAAGCACCACAGATACGTCCCTTCACTGACACCATCCATCCTCTTACTAATATGTTACGGAAAAGATTGTTTTTCAACACAAATTATATTAAATAAATTATATATTAGATTTAAATATGCAAATTGGAAGTTTATTTAAAGCATTTCAGTTTATTTTTGCACAACTTGACAGCAGAAGCTTCACATTTCGACCATTTGTTTGTGAATTGTTTAACTGTTTACTCATCACTACTCCAAATAATTCAACTTTATCCATTGTCCTTGATTCATTCCCCTTAAACTCCTATTTCAACTGTTAATCTGCTACTTTTGAGCTCTTTATCCATCACTTACAGCTATTTTAAATCTACATCCATTAGCCTGCCTTTCGCTAAGTATTTCAAATGTGTTTTAAGTACATTTAGCTAAAAATGTAATGGTTTATTCTTTACCCATTTTCAACAGTATATTTGTTAACTAGCCAACTATTATTACAATATAGAACTGTTTACATGTATATTCCACCTGTTACTTTAAGTAAGCTAACTGTTTATTCATTTCAACATACCTTTAGCTGATGATTTCAATTGTCCATTGATTAGTTTTTTTTACCACATGCATTGAACTTTATATTCCAGCTGTTCATCCTTTATTTAACTGAATTAACATTACATATTTTTTACCTGTCTGTCTGAATATGTTCCCAGCTTTTTCTTTCCGTATTCTAACTCAAATTCCACTGATTAAAGCTGAGGTAGGCAGTATTTTGGTGTGACTTTTTCAGTATTTTAATTCAAGGAGTCTGAGAGGAAACTAGACTGCTGCACCTGCTCTTTGCTCTGTTTTCAGAAAATATGGCATTGAAGAGTAGATTTGAGCCAGTCCAGTCTTTTCAGACTTAATCAGGAAAAATAGTGTAAAGACTCACAAAGCCACGCTAAGAGAAGGATGTGGTGGCTGTCGATAATGAAGAGAATTGTTTCTTCAGTTTCTGTTGTTTCTGTCTTTTCCAGATTTCTGCCTACTGTAGCTTTAAGAAATTGAAATTTTGTGATTTAACAAAGAATAACAATAAAAAAATGTTAACAGAGGGGAAAAAAATGACAGCCCTCATTAAAAAAAAACAAGCTTGACAGGTACTTGTTTCATTTGATTTGGTTTCACTGTGTCCATTAAACAATTTTTCAACTTTCTAGCTGTAATCTCAGTCCTGCTTTTATTACAGGCACATCTGAGCAAACCACAACCCCTTAACTGCACTTATTCCTTTGTGAAGCTGTGACATTAAGCTTACAAATACCTTGGGAGTATAGGAAATGGCGTTCACTAAAAGCTACCAAAAGTTTCGAAACTTTTGTTTGCTGTGTGTGACATCTGATTCAGATATAGCAACCATTAGCATCACACCCAAATCGGAACTGTGTTTAGTTGTTTGCTTCCCTCCTTAACATAATTGTGCCAATACATTTTAGAAATCAAATCATGACTTCTGTTTCTTACCCGCATTAAGCTTTCCATGTACGCCTGAGCAGCTCTAAAGATACACCCTGCGGCATGAGCAACCCGTGCTGAGAATCACTGCTCTAACCATTAAACGGCTCAAAGCATAATCTACCTGCTAAGTATAAAATACTGAAGGAGAAAACACACATGCTGTCAAACCCCAAGTTTTCAGGTGCAGGAAGACTATACTTAAAAGTCAGTTATAATAAACTCCTCTGTGCTTTTTTGCTGCAATATCTTGAAGTGTGTCTGCAACGGTGAGCAATAGGCTGGAAACAGACTGGTATAGATGTATGTATAGATTAAAAAACATATAACTGATGATTCATTTGGGCCAGGAAACAAACATCAAACCACGAGGAGTCATGGGCTATTAAACACAGACTGTATAAGACACACGGTCTGCTTTGGAGTGTGTGCTCATGTATGTTTGAACGCTATAATTGCCTGTCAGCCGATTCTGAGGCTGAGGAGTTAATCACCTTTTCTGTGTGTGTGTTTGAGGCGTGTGTTGATATAGCTGACAGGTGAGTGACAGGCTGGAGTTTGCTGCAGGTGGTGTGAGCTGTTGTACATTATGAGTGGGAAATTTTAATGAAAATGAGAGTGGTTTTATGAGCGTCAGCTGCTTTTTCTGACATCTGTGTAACGTCCATTCACTATTCCAATGGCAGAGTCAACTTCTAAATTTCAGATGCTATTGCTGTTTGTAATATAGTGATGATGTTGTTGCTATAAATAAATAAACAGTTAATTTGATTGCCTAAATTTCTAAAATGAATTGTGAATTGCAGTGTAACTAAATGAGGTATGTCATCCATGTATCTGTACTCCAGCTGCCTTTGATGTACCTTTGAAACTGGCTTCAAAGCTCAGGGACCAGCTCTGTTTTGTGCTGATGTCTTACAGAGGGTGCAAAAGGGTGTGCTGGTGTAGCAGAAGATATGAAGTCTTTCACTGTGTGGGGCTGAAGAAGCGACTGCAGGGCTGCCTTGGTCATGGAGTTAAAAGGAGGGTACACTTTCAACAAATGACCCATGTGCTGCAATAAGTGAGAAATAACTCAGGCAGCATTTGGCCTTATTTGTGTTCAAGGTCACCCGAGACTGGAGTCTATCTATTCCACCAAACACAGGCAAGAGTCTCACACACACACACACACACACACACACACACACAGTGTACACAAAAACACACAGTGTGGGCAAGTTTGTCACTGCCTTCCAATAACATGGGACCGTTCCAAAAAAATGATTCATGTGGGCTCCTGTACCACATTTCAGTTCAGTAAATTTAGTAATGTCAGATGTGGTCTAGAGAGCTGGTCCACCACAAAGCAGTGGTCAGAGGTTATTACCCAAACATAAATGGTTCTCAACTGTTTTCCATGTTTGCGGGACAATATCAAAGTCACTTATACGACATGAGTGATGTACAGCTGTTATAATTACATGCTACATAAACAGTCCATATCGGTAGGGATGTCATGATCAAGTTTCCGAGACCTAATCCGATACTATTTCCTGAGATAAAACACGCTTCAACATTAAGCTTATCAAAATTGATCCAGTGTATACGAAGCTTTGCAATGCATTAAATAACTTGGATTTCTGCGTCTGCTCCACAAGCTCCAAAAGACGGCAAAAGCCTGTATTCTCTACATGTACACTGATCAGCAACAACATTATGACCACTGACAGGTGAAGTGAATAACATTGATCATAGTAGTACTATGCGGTGTTCTGCTGGAAAACCTTGAATTTTGGCGTCCGTGTTGCTGAGAGTTAGACACCCAAATAAACATTGTCCCAGAACAAGCGCACTCCCTCATGCAAATGGAAATCCCAAATGTCACTGGCCTACCCCTGCAGGAAAATGCACCCCACCACATCGCAAAACCATCAAACAATCAGGAACATCTTGGGGAACATGACAATCGCCCAAGATGTTGATTTGACCTCTAAACTTCCTAGACCCCATTCTGATAAAGCACCAGGCACAACCCAGCGTACCTAAAGGATCCACTACCAACATCCTGGTGTCAGACCCCACAGGACACCCTGAGAGGTCTTCTTGTTCAGACCCAATGGTTCAGAGCGTTTTTGACCACATAAAGGGGACCAACATATTATTAAGCAGGTGGTCATAATGCTGTGCCTGATTGGTGTATATCAGAACATGTATTGTACATTAGCTGTAGTACCTGGTTACATCACCAAGTGGAGCTTCTTACTATTTAACACTAAAGTAAGCAACATGGGAGTTTAGCTAGCAACAGGCACCATGACAGAGTTTAATGACCCTTAATGCCCTCTGGCCAGAGCTGAATAATGCATCCCAGTCTAACTCATGATTGGTCTTAGAAAAGGTAAAAATTGCCTTGGTTCGTCTGGATCCCGGTTCTAGTGATATTGTAATTTATTTTTGTGTCTAAACAAACATTTAGTGTGTGCTATTTCTATCAAATGCTATTTGTACTGAATTTGACATTTTTGCAAATGTGACACAATGAACTGAGTAAGCATTAGATGTAGTATATGGTATCTTTGGATAAATTGTTTCCCAATGTTTGCAGTGTTTTCTCTAATTTAAGCCAACTGGCTAAACTCTTCTATTTACAGTACAAGCACATGAGTGCTATCAGTCTATTCACTGCAAAGAAATGTCGGCTCTGCATACCTATTGATATTTAACTATTTACATTGTTATAGTCTCAACAAACTAGGTTTGTTCACACTGCTCTGTACATCAACTCTAGAAAGCTTTTTCAACATGCTGAATGTATTTTCCAGCAACTTGCTGACAACTTGCTCCTCTGTATGTTGTTTTGAGCCACGCTGGGTTTATTTCATTGCTCAAGTGTGTTTTATTTTGCTCTCGGTCTCCAATTTGTTTTCATTATGGTCCCCTGTCTGCTCATTGTGAACACAGCCTGCAGTTCAACCCAGTTCAGCTGAAGAGAGTCTGAATTTTTAACTCATGACTGCTGGTCACAGCTGAGTGAATAATGATTTTTTGGTTTGCGATGAGAAACGTAGGATTTTTTGGCTTTTAACACGATCTGTTTACTGCAAAGAATTTATTGTTTATGAATTTTCTCAGCTCAGATTAGGTTCATTCGAGGTCAAGGCCTGTAAGAAAGTTTTTATAGCTTCTGGTTCAATTTATGTAAAGATAATGTGTCTCTCTAACCTGCTGGAGGGTTTTCGTGCTCAGAGGGTTAAGTCAAGAAATAATACGATAACACTGGTCTGAGATGGGAATTGAACTTAACACTCAGGACGCCACCAGCCCCTCCAGCTGTGGACACTGCTCCTCTTTTCAAGTGCAAAATCGTAGCTCCACTGCTATTAAATGAGGTGACAGTGGAACCACTAACCAAGATAATCATGGCCTATACGTATGGGCTTAATGCGTGATGATAACGGCCATTTAATGGGCAGATAACATCCAAAATGGCTGTTGTTAAAACTGCATAAATATAAGAACGCACATGCTTCTTTTTTGAGATAACAGCCTGAGAGAAGACACAGAGTTCTCACATATAAGTAGTCAGTGCCCTTCTGTTCTCTTTGGATGTCACTGTCTTGCAGCAATGTTCCTTCAATTTAGAATCTGGCTCCTGATGTAGAGCTTTTACTTCGGAAAGTATGCGGTGTCACATTTTTGCTGTGGTAGGACTATAACTTCAGGGGCTTTATGCCTAAAAATATACACTGGAGCGTGACTAGATGAATTTCACAAGTGATGAAGTACCACCAAACTCAGATGGCTTCTGAGCGAGGCTGCGCTACAGGAAAGTCATCCACCGGGCAGCTTCAACCTCTCGCTGATAATAAGTAAACATGCGTGAGCGAGCTTGAAAGAGAAGCAAATGTAGATACCAGCTGCAGCGTTGTTAATGATTTGTTTGAATATGGCTGTTTTCATGGTGAAAGATGTGTTTGTGCGGCTTCAGCTTCTGGAGCTCTTTTTGTATTTTGGGATGGAGACGCACTTAAAGTTTTTCAGTAGAATAAGTGACACAATGTTGAACACAGTTGTAAAAAATGACAAGTGTAGAGAGGAGAAAAATAATAGTGTCCTGGAAAATCTCTGTTTCCCATATATATATATTTATATATATAATTTTTTTTTTCCAGCGTGTTGGCAGAGTCAGCACACTGTGTGACAAAAGTGATTAGAGCAGAGATGCCTGGATCCACTTTGTTCTAAGTAGAGCCACTGCTGGCAGCTGTCTGAGGTGATGCAACCACGCCTCTGGAGAGCAACGCAGACTCGCTTATTTATAAAAGCCAAAGGCAAGATGAAAGGACAAAGGGAGCTTGAGTGACCTGTTTGGAGAGGGAGGTTCAAAGTCAAAGCGAACTCATCTGGTCTTTACGGGGACAAGGGTAAGATAATGAGCGCTGAGAATAGCCCTTGAGAGGGAATCACAGAGAGTTCAATTAGGCTTCCATACTGTTGCTTCTGGCTCAGTCGTGCTGCTCCGTGTGCCAGGATGAAATGTCTGGAGTTTTTATAATGACAAGAGCACCACTTGGTGCACCCTGTAAAACCAAATCTCAATAATATCCCCTCATCGCCTTGTAAGCAATAAGAGAAGCATGCTGCTTAACGGCTGATTTTAAAGCCCATTGTGAAATAGCTCGCTAATTGACTTCACTTTGTTTTGTTGATTCGAACTTCTTAATGAGGGCTTAGTTTCTTGCTCTCAGTGAGGGTTGAAGGTTGAGAGTGTCATTTTAAGTTTTTCTCTCTCGATGTGGGCGTATAGAAGTCTTTAGAGGCTGTAGCTGTGATTAAGGGCGATACAAATAAACAACGGGAAAATAACAAAATAAAGGCCAGTGGAGCCCCAGGGCGTGATACAGCAGTAAAAATCCTTCTTTGTATCCTGGTCAGTTGGAAATGGTCATTGAAAGTATTTATTGTTAGACGCTCTGGGCAAAACGAAAGAAACATGAAAGAAATACAACACAATATTTTCTTTTTTCCGTTCCAGTTTCTCTCCCCTCTCGGGTCCTCCACTCTTTTTCAGCGTATGGATTCAGTTATATCACCATCTGCTGAGCATATGATAACATTTAAACTTCATCATCTCTGTCAGGGACATCACTGATAAACATCATCACCCAGGGCACTGCGGTGGCAATGCAAGGAGTGAAAAGCATTTAATTTGTAGGGAACAATCCTTATTGAGCCACACTTTGAAACTAACATCCACTGCAACTTGAGAGCTGTGAATAAAAAACATTATTCCTACTCTGTAACCACATTTATTTCTACTTTCCTGATGCACTTTGCAGTTGAAATATTCTAAAATGAAATTATCTCATCGTGTAGATAACTTAAATGTCATTGAGTTTCCATGGACGTGGCATTTAAGTCAATAAGCACTAAAGTGTAAAACAGTTTCTATGGCAGCAGGAATTCTTGATGGTGAAGTTAAAGCGTTTGCTGTTGAAAGTTCTGCTCCTAGGATTAATTAAACTGCCAGAAAATCATCTCTGGGCATCAAAATGACATATTAAGAAGCCTTCTCAATGAAAACAATCTCATTATGCCTTGAGTAATTTTATTCTAATCTTATTTCCACCCATCCGTCTACCACTTGCCCGCAGCATGAAGTCCCTGCTCACCTTTAGACTTTAAACTACTCTACACTGCACAATGGAAGGTTGTAATACTGCAGTAATTCAGTGATACATGCTCCGACAAGAAACCGATTCCAAAGAAGAGTGAATTGTAAAGGCCAACGTATCAGAATAGTATTTTATTTTGTGACTTTATTTTAAAAAATGAAATGAGCCTTTAGTATTATACAATTGCTAGCATTAGATACTAGCTCAAAGTTTCTCTTTCAGCAACAGAAAATAGAATAAGCCTCTTCTTCTCTGTTTCTCTAAATGCACGTTGACAGGATTGGTTGACATTAGATTTGTTATATATGAAATTCAGAAAAGTCTGAATAGTGTTTTTAAGATTGTCATCTGTGTATTTATTTTGCTCATCATATGTGACTCAGCATATAAAAAACAGCATACAAACATGTTAACAAGGCAAAAAAAAAGTAGATTTTTATCGGCCCAAGTTTTTAAAGCTATGCAAGTTAAAACACAGAGCTACATGGCAATGGCATCAGATTGCAGACGTATATAAAAATATCTGTTGCTTGTTATAGCAGGATATTTTAAAATATTGCCTGCCTTCCATCTAATATGTACACCTGAGGGCCTTGAAACCAAATTTACAATATGCAATCTATGATTTGCAATGTCAGACAGTTTTACTTTTGCTAAGATGTGACCCTGTAGGAGCCCTGAAGGACTTGAAGAGTTACCAGCAGTTGGGGAGAAATGAATTCTTGTGCAGTATGATGCCATTTGTAATTTTGTTTTCTACAAGCAGTGTTCACGAATGACTTCTGTGAAATGAGCATCTGGAACCAGACAGTACTGGTTACTAAAGGGGTTAAAATGGCCAATATCTTGGATTCGTGTGACTAAGTTGTAATATAAAATCTCTCAACATTTCAGAAATAGGATGGTGTCATCACTGTCGCTTCTATTGGATGGGATGGGATTCATCACCCTAAACCACAAAAATTGAGAAGAAAGCCGTTGCAGATGTGAAAGGGTCTACACTAACCAAAATCACAATCTTTTCCTAAAACTGAACCAAATCACTTCATTGCTGAAACCCAACCATCAGTGACTCGAAATGAAAATAGTAATTAGAAAAAAGAATAATAAGTCAACCACACAGGATACAAAACACCCTCTCCTTGGGAAGAGTCCTCTGACTGACTTATACCAAAGCCCCATCTGCTTTCCAAATGTGTAATTTGTCGCTCTTTATACTCACTGATTTGCAAACACTCATATGCATTGTTTTGGGAGTCTTTGGCAATCAACCTCTTCTGTTACTTTTGTGTGAGGACATGCTGGACCCTGTGGATTGCATATTTAATCAAAGGATGCTTGTGTCCTTGTTTGTTACCTGGCCTGAGGTCAGTGGATATGACTCACTTACAGGAAATCAAGGTGGGTGATGATACAGTAGTCAGTGGGCTGGTGATCACCTTTTGACTTTGACCAGTTCTGGCTTCATTTATGGGTGGCATGTGTGGATTACACAGTTTCAAAGCAACAAATCAACCAGCAGTTATTTGCTGGCAGCCCTGTCTCCTAAACAAGTATGTTCTTGTAAAACCAAAATGCATTCTCATTTTAAAGGGGCATACATTTTCCATGAAAGAGAAAAAGGATGTAGTAAGAAATGCTTCAATAAGCCCACATACAGAAGCATAAGACAACAGCAAGGAGACTGTGGATTTTGAACAGTGTGGGGCCAATATTTTTAGGTCTACTTTCCAGTTCATTCATTTTTGGTTAGGTTTATCCACCAAAACTACATGACTAGTTTTAGGAAAATCTCTTCCTTTGACTCAGAATTTCATGATAGAATTAGAAGTTTGGTTAAGTTTGGGCACCAAAGTTCCTTTTTAAGGTTTAGAAAAAATATCATGGCTTAGGTTAAAACACGACCCTTTGACTACTGTTTGAAGATTCTACTGCATTTTCTTGGTTACCAAGGTGACAAATCCTGCTCCATCTTATATATGATTGGCAATAAATGTCATAAATGGCAAAAATATGTTGATTTGAAACGCGTCGGTGAGATATCACCAACAAACCCAATATGAGAGTCAATATGTTTCCATCAAAATGTAATAGAGATGGTAGTTGAGTTGTATAGGAATGCAATTACTGGGCGACAGGGCTGCTGCATTGCTTCATATTCTGCTTTAATTGGGATCTAGTGTCTATTGCTGGCAGAAAAAAATAAGAAAATGCTGATACTTGCTACTTAAATCCTATGCATTTGGTCTTAAGTGTTGCCTTGTGTCTCCAAGAAATAGCTACAGCCTTTCACAAATGCCTACTAATGATCAACTTTTCCCACATACTTAGTATTTATCCTTATAATATTATGAAACAAACCTACAGAGATGGAAATGGGGCCATGTTCAACCATATGCAGAACTACAAACACACTGCTGAAGAGTGTGTCAGAGTTCAGCTCGCCAGGCACAACACAGCGCAGATGGCGATGGACCGATAGCGGTTGAATGTCTTTGCTGCTGAGGTCTTTCATAAACTCAACCCAATACTGCTGATACAAACTCCATTACATGACAAATGAGACTGCCTGCACCTGCCAGAGAAAGCTGCAGCCTACAGCTTCAGGTCTCACTATATAGCTTCATGTTGCACTGACTTCCATTGTTACTTTTTCATGTATATATCACCATTTGACATTTTATTTCAATCCATCTTTACCCCAACCCTTGCATGCTCTGTCGCTTTCCAAGGGGGGCAATTGTGTGACCTGGAGGCAGCAGTACAGGTGCAGAAAAGGGACATTAGACAGCTCTGTTGTAATATAGCAGTTCCTGTGGCAGTGGCAGTGCCTGTTGGTGTAGGTGTGATGCTGAGTGTGACATGTTCTCTTCAGAAAAATACAACGCTATGACACTATCAGCAATGGACAGCAATTGTCACCTATAGAGAGAAGTTTCATGCATTACAGCTGTGAAACTGACACAGTTTATGCCAAATATAAGTCAAACAACTAAGTGCCCCAAGGACACAGCAACCTTAAATCTGACAAATGGCAATTGTCACACACGCTGCTGGTTTGTCTTCTTCTTCCATTTCATTGTCAAACTAATTTCACGTCGGACCGAGGAAATAACCAGAAACCCCAATTGGGTGACCCACTGTGGCCTCAGCATTTGATATGACGGGGCGGGGTGGTATATTAACATTAAGTACAGCAATAAATCTTCATAACAGCTGGTGTTGGCTTCAAATTTATAGCTATAATTTTTTCTCATGAAGTCATTTAACAAAAAGTTCATTCTCACTGTGGGGGGAAAGTCACTTAAATTGATTCAGGGGCAGAGGAGCACCCGGTGTGGACGGACGCCATAATTCATCAATTCTAAATTCTAATTTGCAGGAGTGCCCCTGAGATTAGCAGAGAAGTAAAGGAAAGTGGCACAGCTTCCCCACTGCACTGCCGGCCAGAGGCTTGACCGTGGAGAAATGTTCCGTTACGGTAGATGAGATTTCAGTGAAGTTTCCTCTTTTGAACGTGCATGTTTGTGTGTGCGCAGAGAGCTTATCACAAGCAGGCATACAGTTCAGCATGAATTGACGGCTACCTGTTTGCACGTGTTCACAGCACAAGGCGATTGTTTTTGTCAGCTAAACAGCAGCACATGAACCGTTCGTGCTCTCATAATCAACCATGACATTACAGCTCAGTCGCTCACATAATGGAGGTCTCTCCAGATCACACTTTAAATATTCATGTGCTGTTGGTGTAATTCACACATTGCAACAGCTATTCCCTTATTTCCTGTGTAGGCAGACTCTCAGTTCTGGATCTTGATGTCATATTTCGCAAAACCTCTATCTCGGGTGTTTGGTTACAGCTCACTGCTACAGTTCCCCTAAAGTCAAAGCACCGGAAATAGTGGCAAATTAAATTTTCACAAAGTTGAAAGAACTTAGATTTGCTGCATTGAACTTGAGTTGAAAGCAGGACCCAACCTGGTAAGCATTTGTTTGTCCAAAATGTCTCCGTGTCCGGATTAATTTCAAGTCATTACAGTTTTGTATGGAGAATTTTCCATTTATGAGCTCTTTAGGAAATGGACATTAGCATGAAGGACTGATCAAAACACCAATAACAAAAATCCTAGTGCTTCTTTATGTGTCGTGAGGAATCAGATCACACTGTTGGATCATTGGACACAGCAACAGCACACTAAATCCAAGTTCAAATGTAGCCCAGATCCAACCTAAGCTGAGACATTACACACAGCACTTTGAGGATTATGAAGGAGGAAGAGTGTAGATTCTATTCTGCACGTACATACACTCGGTTGCCAGTTTGTTAAATGGCTAAAACTAAATCTAATACAACAGTCTCTCAATAAATATTGTCTTCATGAAGGCTATAATGTTCAGTTTTTATTGTATTTTTGGATTTCACTTTGTCTAATCTATTTGCAGTAATCAGTCCCAACATGAAGTGATGCAGTATTCTGCAGGGAAAGCTTCGGTCCTGGTTTTCATGTGGATTTTAGTTTGATACATACCGTCCTCCAAAATATTGTTGAAGACCAAACACACACCCACAACAACAATGCACCCAATACAACACTGCAAAAACCATTCAGGAAAACCTCGAGGAACACGACAAAGTACCCAAGGCATTCATCCAACCTCCAAACTCCAGATCCCAACCCGAATGAGTATCCGTGCGATGAGTTGTAACAATGACAAAATAACTTCAGTTATGTACCCCACTCCTCTTAAAGTTACAAAGTGCTTAACAGAAAGAAACACAATTAAAAGATACAAAACATTAATAAAAATAAAAGAAAAGTAAAATAGATCATAAAAGCAGCAAGCACAAGAAAACGGAAATTATAAGCAAACAAAGATCATAAAAAGATTGAGCATTAATGGGGCCAAAAGAATCTGCTGCCTGCACCCCCAGAGGTCCATTGGCAGCATAAGGGGAACTTATAAATATTAGTCAGGCGGTATATAAAAATAAAGGTGTGGCTACAGAAACACCTTCCTATATAAGGAAGTGTAGTTCAATACCTCAAACTGCATCATCCGAAATGACCATAAAATTGAATAAATTGAGTCAGATCAACCCCTCTCTATTAACATCAGGTTTCCAAAAACCAAGACAGTGATTGCCAAATTCAAACTTGAGGCATCAACATGGTAGTCCAAAAAAAAAAAAATGGATGAGATCACAATGGCTACATCCATCTTTTATAAAGAGGCTAAGGGTGCAAGAAAAGCGTTTAAGCTGCATGCAAGAAAAATACACAATTCAGTTCCAGTTGGTGCCTCTCTTGCATTAAACTATGTGAAACCACAGACACAGAAGTAGCGATGCAACCATTGATGTTCTTATTTAAATCACCTATCCCCGTGACCTTTTTACTGCGATAACATGTAAATACAATCATTTATTCATTTACGTGCTCATCATTTATACAAAGTTACATTCTTTTAAATCCTGTACAGCTCAGTACACTGTACAACAACAGCTCGGTTTGTTCCCACACGTGTTTTATTTTTAGCTTGTCTGCTCTTGTTTTCTGCATTTGTTTTATGTGCTTTTCTGCGTTGTTTAACTTAATAACTTTTTTAATATCTACATGTGCACTGTGGGGCTGGGAGGAAACAGCATTGTCAAATTTCCTGTTTTTCTGCACAGTATGGAAAATCTTATCTGCAGACAAGAAGTCTGTGGTTCAAGCACCCAGTATAACTCTTCAGGGTGACGAGGAAGCCAGAGACCAGCTTTAATGGAGCAGAGGGTTTAATATGTGTTAGGACTTTGTATTGGCTTGGACAGACTCAGGTGCCCTTATGTAGTGTTCACTGGCAGGATCAACTCCAGCCTACGCGCAAAAGAGGACATTCTCCACTATGTGTGCCATGTTCTTTCCACTTCTTAATGATGGATTTAACTGTACTCCAAGGGATATTCTGTGACTTGGAAATTTTCTTGAATCCATCCCCTGACTTATGTTTTCCAATAATGTTTTCAAAGAGTAATTTTTTGTGAATTCTTGCCCCAAAAATCCAATTAAATTAAACTGAACCTGGTTCAATGTTGAAAAGCAATAAAAGGAGGGAACTATCAATGGGGGGTGAATACTTTTTTTTTTTTTACAGTCGCTAATGAAAACTAGACTAAAACGTTTTTTATTGAATAAAGTTATATAGCTAATAAAAGTTAAATACTTGTTCTGAACTAAAATCCTCCTTTTGACTGCGGCAAGTCTCGACTATCAGCTACCAAACTGTAGAAAACTTTACACCTGAACACCAGGGTCTGTTTGAAATGCTCCCAAAAAACATCCCAGGTTGTTAAAAACACACAACTAGTCTTGACTCATCGACCAATCAGAGCACTTCACCTCCAATAATGACACACCGAGCAACCAATGGGATCCAAGCAGGTTCCCATAATAGTTATCATGACAAGTCTGTTGGTTGATGCATACAAGATTGTGTAGATCAATAGTCAGCTCATTTTATTGTTTTTATGTTTCTGAGGGTAAACAGTAAAATCACAAGACTGCCATCTGAATAAACGACCAAAAACAATACAAATCTGATATGGCTCCAACAATACTGGTCATGTTGCTATGTGAGCAAACAGAGGGGAAGGCAAAGATACGCTGGATGTGTGTGTGTCACTGTGGTATCATGACGTATAGTGAAGCTGTGCTGTGTTTGTGTGTCATCCCTCAACAAACCAAAACTTTTTTTCATCAGAAGGCAAAAACTAAACCAAAATCAGGCCAAAATCAACACAGATTTACTCTTTAAAATTCAACAGCTATTTGTCTTTCCAGAAACACATCCGCGATCTTGTTGCAATCATTTCTCAGAGGGATTATTCTTTAACGGGAAGCATTTAGTTTAATTGCCAGCATTACATTTACTATTCTATTCTGGCCTCATTGTAGCTTTTATATTACTGTAAATTTCGTACTTATATCTTATTTTTATTTCATTTTTACTGAGCAATATCTTGCACAAGAGTTTCCTTTGGGATTGATAAAGTTTTATCTTATTAACATTGTGGGCTACACCTTTATTGTGCTTGGGTCAGTCAAGGAGCAAAATATCTCAAAACCTGAGTCAGAAACTTCAAAGCACCTGACTGATTAAATACTACTATATATGCTTTTTGTAGTTTGGATTAGCTGACACTTGAATTCTAAATGGACACACAATCGACCTTATCAGCATTACAATACCTGTAGAAATGAGGCCTTAGTTCATGATACCAACTGCCCAGGCTGTGCGTAACCTTTGCTCACCTTCAGCTCATAAGTAAAGCAAAGTTACCCCAGTGAGACTTATATTATGTATAAATGAAAAACAAAAGGCTGAATTTACATCATTGTTGAATTTCAACAAAGCATTTCCGGGGAGTCGCTGAAGCGTGCCGTTTGAAAAAGTACTCTGCAGGTTTGATGAATAAAAATCCTGTCCTCTTGACGTCAATTTCAGACTGACAAATGTACTGTTTGATCTGAAACAGACCGATGCTTGGCTCGCGTACAGTGATAACAATAAGCTTTGAAGCTCCGTCAGTGAGATGTGCCGAGTCACTGCTGTCCCATTTCCCAAACACACTCGTACACATTTACACTCTAGGTACTGTAGCATGCAATTCTTTGACAGCTATAGTGTTAATACCATAGTTCCATAATGCAGAGGGGATGGGAACGATGTAAAAAAACAGGATAGATACATAAAACATGGCAGTCGGGAAAACAGTGACCTGTATAGGGCTTTGTACAGTCAAACAGTAGCAGCTCTCAGAATAGGCTCATGACTTTTTCATGCAACATTTTTAAACAAGGTAATAAACATGCTGAACCTGAACGGCGCGTACGCTTGTGCGGGCTCGAGGCAGAGTTTTGCAAAACATCTTGTGGGTTCAAAAGTCTCTGTTAATTTAACGGTTTGCAAATAGGGGTTGTATATTTGTGCGCACAAAGGCCGCTTTTTGAAGGTTTGATCCGCGTTTCAATCGGGCAAACAAATCCCACCATTTAGTCAAATACTGCGCCGCTACCTCGTCGCGCTGAGCTAAAGTAAGAAGATGAAAGGCGAGGAGGACGCCGCCGAGTAAACAGCGTCTCATTTTCGCATGTGTGAGGATCATCTTTGAGTCAGCGTTTAAAACTGCGGCTTCGTTAAATAATAAACAGCAGTTCTGTGGGTTCCAGCTAACTTGTGATGTGGAGGAGGAGGAGGAGGAAGGGAGGCCCCGGCTGTGAGCTTTGGCCCTCTTTCAACTCTGGATGGACTCTTCATCCGTTCGGTTCGGGCCGCCGACCAAATTAGCTACCGCAGAAACGGCCCCAAGCGACTGCAGCGCCTCCTCCTCCTCCTCACCGCCGCCACAGTCCCTCCATCGTCATGAAAAATAAAACAGATACAACACCCCCACGTTAGGGAAGCTTTCAACCCCTGCTCTGCCTCCGCTTTAATATTTCATGTCCTCCTCTTACTTATTTTAGTGGGAATAATTGATCTGGAAAGAGCACTGCCACGGAGAAATGAAAGGCTCTGAGGAGCTGGGCAGGGAAAAAAAAGTTCTATTATGGTTTTGATGACTTGAGATCCTTTTTTTTTTGTTCGGCGCTGGCAAATGAATAGCTTTAACTACGATTTCTGATTTGTTGAGGAGAAAATGCACTCTGAAGTGTAGCTATATTCAGAGAGGGAAAATGTTCCAGCGCTTGTTTAACAGCTAATGGATAGGTTGCTTTAAAAGGTGCATTCTACAGCATTGTGTACAGCCGTGGAAAGGCTATTAAGAAAACATTTCTATCAGCAACCTCGCACCACTTTTTCGCTTATTCATTTGTCCAGTTGCAGTCCTGTCCATTTTAGATGAACATTTACCTACATTAAGACCGAAAAATGTTATTCAGCACCGTGAATAACCCTTGTTTATGGGATTCATTGTTAGCGTTAGGCTCCTATTCGAGCAGCCGACACAGGCAGTCTGCAACCACAATTGATTCTTTCTCAGGGAGAAGGGTTAAGGTCACGCAGGGCCAGGAGCTGTATTCATTGATGCACAAAACCACCTCCAGAGATCTGCACCTGCAAGCATCTCACCTCCTGTGAATTCCCACTGCAAGCCAACTTAATGATTTGTAAAAAGAAAAAAAGTTTCAGGCAATGTTTGCAGATGACCAGACAGGCAAAGTTAGGTAAACTAAGTTCCTGACAGCGGAGAGAAAAAACAACACGAAAGGTCCTTTCAGAAAAACATGAGGTTGACCTGTCAAGTCGTTCCGCTCGCCGAGAGAGGTTTTTTTTTTTCTTTTGCTCTAAAGATCGTCTGTGTTATTATCGAAAGATTTTCTGTTGAGGTGATGGAAGAGGCATTCAATATGTTTCTGTGCGTGTGATGCTGAGCAAAGGAAATAGAATACCTCGGTGACAGGTAGCACTGCGAGCCAATGGCAGGCCAAGACAAATAAAGTCAAATAGCCATTTATCATGCTGACAGTTGAAATCCCATCCCAGTAATTACAGCTGATGCCTGGCCTTGAAATCAGACCGATCATTTCAGCGCAGGAACAAATGATGTGGAGCCGGGCACCCATGGATTGCTTTAGGGATCAATGAACTTCATCAGGAAGCAAGTTAAGTTGAAAAACAATAAACAATTGTTTCACGTCCCACAATGCATTTGCTGCATGTGATGGATCTCGACAGAGGCTGGTCACCTTTCTCTGGGATATCGGAGACAGGAGGACGGAGTGGGAGACAATCGATGCACCGGTGAGAGGACAATCCCTCCCTACACTGTGTTCTACCACACATCAGCCATTTGAACCCAATCTCTTATACATTATGGGTGTATAGTTTACACTGTTTCTTGGAGCTCAGTTTATTTATTTTTTTTCCCCTGAAGGTGCTATTAGGTGTAATGATACCATTTTAAACATTTGGTGTAATGAAAACCAGTCATTTTAAAGGAACAATTCAACATTTATTTGTTTTCTTGCCAAAAATACAGAAGACTTGACTCAAAGCCAAGTCTAGGAACCAGTAGGAGGAAACAGTCTGCCAGTATATCTAAATTCTATTAATATATCATTTGTAAAACAACTGTTTTACACAATATGCCATTATATGACAGTAGGACTAGTATCATCTTATTTTGGTCAAATTTTTTCTCCCTAATCAGACTTGAAAATGCACTAAGATTCCCTGCCCACACAATTATTCTAATGCTTTTTTCCATTCAGAGGAGTGCAACATATCACAAAATTCACACTTCAGATTGCACTCTGTTATATTTTTCAGTTTTCATATCAGCTAAAAAGAAAAGCAGAGAGAAATACTGCCATGACTGTCACTGTCAGCTGCTTTTAACGTGCTTCCGTTCGTCTGGACAAACAACTGCTTTGTATCTTGTCACTGCAACTCTGCATTGAGATTTAGGGAATTGTTCCTCGCCGAGGCAGAGGTATGTTTTTCAGTCTTTGTTTCAAAAGCATGTTTTGTCTGTTTTTCTGTCTCCTTGTCTGTCTGTCAGTAAGCAGGATTATGAAAAAAAAAAACCTACCAGGCTGAATTTCATGAACCTTGGTGCAGAGGTGGAACGTGGCCAATTAAATGCTGGTGTGGATCCAGATTACTTTCTCTTATATTGCAAGGCAGGGCATCGGCCTTGGCAGAGGGCTGCGCTTTCTGAGTTTAAATTACCTAAAAGTCAGACAACCTGGTTGACATTAGTGCAGGCAATGTAGCCTGATGGAGAAGTAAACATGTTGCCTCTATAAAACCATGAATCCTCATTGTAACATAATAGATTCTCTGGAATAAAACCAAAATGTACATTTCTCTTGCATTGTCTGATTTTAGTGAACTGTGTGTGCCTGAAGTCATGTTGGCTTTAAAATGTAAACAGAAAATATAGAAATAAAATCTAAAAGAACACATTATTTCAGTGTCTTCAAACTTCTTTAAAGTCCTACTAAAAATCTAACAATCTGATATTTTCCCTGCAAACACAAGGCCACCATAGAAAATTTACTAATTTTTACCTGCACGAGATATGCTATGCTAAATTAAGCGAAGCTAAGACTTTGTTGATCCCAAAGGAAATTCTTGTGCCAGGTGTCACTCAGAAAATGACATAACATGAGAATTAATGTAGTGCCTGTAGAAAAGTAGAAAGATTTAGCCCTTCATCGGCCAATTGATGATATTTGGTAACTTCCACACACATTAAATATGGTGTTGCTCTCAGACTTGCAGCTTGGTCCAATTCCATATTTGTGGTCAAAATGTCAGAACTAACTAAGGATACTGGTATCTAACATTTAATTTTAGCATTAAGTTTGCTCTTCCTTTTTCTTTGTCGCTTGCTAGTGTTGGAATTGTAATGTTTGTAACAAATGTCTTTACAACAGTCTGAACGTTCTGCTCTTTGTGTGGCTTTTTTTGTTAGTTTTTTAAAAATTGCACATTTTTACAGAGAAATTACAGCTACCCCTTTGCTTGAACACAAATGTTTAACATAAAAGGAAGGTTTTTGCTTGCATACTTCCTGCAGAAAAGATGTGATGCACCTCCTGCCTGGTGTCCACACGTACATGTTGTTGCTTAATTTACTGGTCAGAAGCAGTGACTTTGTAGAGTCTGCTGGTGGCATATAACTCCTGTAAAAGCGGAAAAGCACAACTTGATATTGTTAAACTTTTCATACAGATATATTTTAGTGAGCTTTAAAGATGCTGGTAGGTGGTTTGTGTAAAAGAACCAAGCTAGCTGTTTACATCTGTTTTCTAATGCTGGGCTAAAGCAATTGGCTGCAGATTACCAACATTTTTCCCAAATTTGTGGATTATTCCTTTAACATCAAAAAAAGACCTCACAGATCGTGCTGTGCAACGTTATTACAGCATTTTTGGGTGGTTTCTTCGGATTTTGAGGGAATCTATTTGCGACGACTGATTGTGTTTTGCCATTCTCCTTCAAAAGCAAAAGCCTGTCTGCAAAAAGCAATATAAATAGAGTTTGAAGGTGTCTGCTATGTCTCATGTTTCATTTGACCATAGTGAGTCTCTCAGGTTGCCGGGGGGGAAAGTGCTGACACTGTGTGGTTTTGCCATCTGCTCGGTGTCCTGCGAGATCCCTGGCTGGTTCATACATTGGCTGGAGTAGATCTGTAGGATGCAATGATATACTTCTAGCTTGACCTCTGCAGTAAATGCATTATATGCTGTGCGGAGGGGGGGAAAAATTCATAAATGTTGGGGGTTATGAGAAAACTGAAGGACAGATAAAAAATAAAATAACGAGTGGACATGCTGCTAAGACACTGGAATAATAGGTCACTCTTATGCTTGGCGCTGCTCCAGCAGAATCTGTATTTTGACAGGATGATGAGTCAAAAGGTGAAGAACCAGATGGATGTACTCTGTTTGTCCTTTAAATATGAAGGACGTTCTTTTATTGCTGAAAAAGACTGCACCTGAGAACACCTGGAGCGCCTCAGGCACTCCACAGGCAGTCAGGCTCACTGACTTCAAACTGGTCCAATATGCACGATTCAGACTCTTTGTTAACGCCAATAGATCAAATTATTTATTTTCTCGTTGTGCTGTGGTCATAAGAAAAATCCCCACTGCTCTGTGCATCGCTGTTGTCCGTTCATTCAGTCATTCTTCTGGAAATCTACCCATAAATAGCCACGCACATTGAATTGTGGAATTCAATAGAAAAGCAATCTTAAGCTCCATAAAAAACACATCTGTTGATGGTGGGTGTGTGCCAGAAAAAGCAACAGATATGAGCAGTTTCAATATTTTGCGCCTTCACTGTCTCAACAATCATACTGGGGGAAATCTATCATAAAAGGGAGAGAAGAATTTTGCCTCCAACTATAGTTGCATCAATAGATACCAAAACAATGCGGTCACAAGATGCAATATTTCCCCAAATGTCAAACTATGCCTTTAAAAACTGAATTTTTTTTCTAAAATGATGGCATCAATTCTACACTGTAAATTGCGCTTCTTTCATATTCAGAGCCACAAGTACAATAAAAATCCAACTGTATACTGTGTTCTTTTAACTGCTATATAAAAGCACTGTTTCAATCTTTCTTTCCATGTGTCTTGACTTGAATTTGAGTTCTCAGCAACAATCATCTATGGATTTATAAATGTTTAATACCTAAACAGTGCATTGAACACCGATTTGAGCGCATGGACTACTAAAAACGTCACTGTGTGTGCAAACAGTGAACATTTCTCTTGTGTTCTGCTGATGCAAAACTGTCGTGACCTGACCGGTGTGGTCTACAGGTTCGAGTTTGTCGGTTGTTTATCTCATGATTCTTTAATCCATCCCCTCTCAGACCACTTAAGCCCAAAAGGCAAATCCATTCTCTCCTCCCGCCCTTTATGAGTGCAGCGAGAGACTCAGATATTTTGGCTGCTGAAATGAAAAACAGGATCCATCATGACAAACTTCTATGTAATCTCAGTGCTGATGGTGCAACATGGGACTAAGTGCTCTTGTTTCCTTTTCCTATGAATACTGTCACCCAGCAGATGACTCTTCCATCTATCATTTATTATCTCCTGTGTCACTGCATTGCTATCAGTGTAACAGTTTGTTGGTATCTGCTGGTGAGGTGGATGCTTCAGATGGTTATTTAGTTTCTGAGAAGACAAAGAAGACGGGGGAGGATTATCAGCATTGGCAAATGATTACATTGTTGGAAATATACACGAACCCTGCAGTGCCGGCCTTCTGTGCAGCATAGCGTTCCCTGCCCTTTACCACGTTCTTGGATTTCTCTCTCGTGCAAAATATATGCTCTGTCAATTAAACTGCATTGTAGTCAGTCAACATGCAATCTGAGCTGAACCGCTCCTTTGAGGCAGGAATTACAGAGGTGTGACTCCACCATCTTCTCTTCAGAGGGATGAGTCTGAATGGCATGAAGACAAACAATGGTAGTGCGAGCGGGGAGACCTGCCTGTGCAGCGCCGAGCCTAAACAGCATTGATTGCTGCGAGTCGCTCTGAGTGGTTTTGATAACATTTCAATAAATATTGAAATGAGCACAACTCTCGGAGGGCACTCTAGCGCAGCTGGATTGACAACAGTGTGGAGAGGAGTTTCTGTGCAGCAGCACTGGGTGTGCCTGTGACAGAACAAAATGTCTTTTGGCACAAACACCTCAGGTCACATAAAATGCAAATGGAACAGTTAAAGCTCGTGCAAAAGTGAGCACGGCAGCGATTCAACAAGATAATGTTCAGAATAGTGTTAATATAGCTGGAAGGGTCGCCTCTGAAAGCATAGTGACCACAAAGCATCAAATCCAAATCTTTCTGGGCAAGTTTTCTTCACTTCTGATCATTTTCTGTCGACAGGCCATTGCCTGGATGCTTATCTCCTGCCTCGCAGTGTGCACACGGCTCTGCATATTCAGCTGGCTTGGCAGCCCTGAGGTCATTGCCAGTTACTGAACCATGAACCTCTCCAAGCACTGCATGGTTAAATAAACCACACACAGTCGTTTCTAACCCATAGAGCTGTGGTGTAGTGCACTTTGTTGTACATGTGTCTGCACAACATTTTCATTCAGTCAGTGGTGTGACTGTGATTTGCAGCTTGGCCAGCATCCATGACCGCCCTCTGCTTTAGCACTGATCAAATAGCCTCACTAATGTCTTGGGATGATGACACTGGATGAAATTTCTTTCACTGCTGTTCCAAGACAACTTCTTTTAAGACAACAATTACTTGTAACGTGCACTTGTATTATTAAGTCTAACAGTAGTTTAGAAAAAAGATGTTGGAGGAATTCTTTTGGTGTGATCTCTACTCCTCTACGTGACTGATAACATGAAGTTTTTATCTGCCAGGTCGATTTGCATTGATCCTTGCTGTTTTGGCAGCGTGGCTGGTGTTGGTGTGGGGCCTTGGAAAACCAGGGAGACATTGGTAAAGCAATGAATGATTGATGACAGTAGAAAGCCAAGCTTTGATATGGAATAAGAAGTAAAAGGCAGCAATGAGTCAAAGATTACAGGTCTGAGCTGCAGGGATTGGGGAACTCTGATCTTGGATTGTTGAGCAAAGTCTATATTTTGTGACAAGACAAACCAAATCTGCTGCTTGTTTATTGATTTTCAAGTCAGCAGCTGAAAGAGGGGCCTCAATAGTACCAAAATTGCAGTTCAGTCCTTGCCTAGGTTTCGCTTTTATCTGCAGATTGCGGTGCTCTTTCCAACCTGAATGGTGGAATTAGAAATCTAATAAAACCATGACACACAATTGTTCCTCTAAAACATGTTCTCTCAGGAGTTGTGTGCCTCTGGCAAAAACATCACAACAAGCAATTTCAAGAAATTATTTTCCCCAAAAATATGATTTGCAAGAGGTGAGAGTTGTTCTGTTTGACACGAGCTTCACCTTGTAAAGGGGCTCTCAATCACTTTGTGTATCTGTGTAATCAGAATTTGTTAAGATTATGTCTCACCTTTCTTTTCTTTGTTAATCTAGGACCTTTTACATAAATACCTTGACTCAAAGTAGGCGTACTGCAAAAATAAAAGATTGTATGAGTCCCAATGTAAGTGCTGGTCTGTATGACTGTCAGTATGTAATATTAAAGGAAATTCAAAATATTCTTTAGTGCTAACTTTTGTTTGATTAAAGTTAGTGACACTAACCTTGATCCTGGATCTATGTTAAGCAGTGGCATTGCAGTTTAATTCTTATGAAATGTGTGGTTTTGAGCAAGGTTGATTCTACTTTCAACCGTGCTGCTGACTAAAGAATTCAAAGTTCAAATTCTGAGAGAAAAATTAGCATCTGTGCTCATCTTTTGCTTACCAATATACAAGTTTATGCATGGACTTTCTGTATGTATGCAGAGAGAGAGAGAGAGTCCAAAAATGCCTTTGCATTGCCACCCTTTACATTTTCAACACTTTATGTTCTCTGCACATTGTTTTTTGTTGCAATTTTCCATATATGTCAAGCAGAATTTGGGGGAGAAAGTTCAGAAAATTATGTGCAAGACATCTAGGAAAATGTCCAGGTGCCAGATTGATGCATAAACTTCAATAAAGACAGCAGAGTATATTGGATGCCTTTACAGAATATGATTGTTTCCCTAGCAGACAAAGTTATTTGAGAAGGAAATATAATTGGAGAATGTGTTAAAGGGTTTGCATCTTCTCCACTGGTTGCCTGGCAATTTCATTTACGCTGTAGTTTTTGGGAGAGATTAAGCAACCAACGTGTCAAATGCACCCCTAATGTGAGCCCTTAGGAGATTATAGGATTTGGACAGAAACAGGATGGCAGATTTTATCCTGTTTCCATCCTTTACAGTGAGCTAAACTAAGTGGCTGCTCGCTGGAGCTACATATTTACCGACAGACATGTGAGAGGTATTGATTTTCTTGTCTGACTCTCGGCATGGAACAATTCCTCTGAAGCACACATTTACTTTAATGTAGGTTAATTAAAGTGAAGAGGAGGACTTCTGATATTTTTGCTTCCAAAATGCCAAACTGCACAACTGATGGATGCTGCTGATTTCCCTGCGATGTTGGCGGCTTCATATTTTTTCCCGTGTTCCCATACAGCGGTAGACTTCTCATTTTAAAGAACTGGGAAGCTGAAGTGTTCATTGAGAAAAGCTATGGCAGTAGATCAGTCATATTCATTCTCTGGTAACATTTTGTGGCTTGACCCTTCCCTGACTCTACTTAACGTCGGAACAATGTAGAGAGATGGGCTATAAGAGTCACTGCAATCACACCGTACTGACAACAACGGGCCATAACTTCACCAAATGACCGGCCATTTGGACCAATAGGGAAAACCTTCCTTCGGTGTTATATTTTTACCTTCGGAAATGGATGTTGCAGAACAACACAGATTGCTGCTGCAGTGAACAAAGTCCGACCCAGAAGCTTGACTGGTCAGGACGACATCCAAAAATATTCGAGATAATGGAATATTTTGTCAGGGATAATGGGATTACGAGGGCAAACACAGCCTGGCCGGGTGGGATAAACATTAATTGTGGAACTCGGAGGTCTGGTATGGCAGGTTAATCTACCGAAGTGTGAAGTCCAAGTTCAATTGGAGGATAGCTTTAGAAGTCTTTGTTTGCCCCCCTCACGAGTCCTTGTAATGCACCGAAGTATTGCACATAAACAAATTGAACAAGACACACTACAGTGCACCAGAACACAGCAGAGGACATAACACTCGCTGCACAGCCTTGCACTTGCCTAATGGCTGTCATGTCATCTCTCTCTCCTTAGCTGAGTGTGTGTGTGTGTGTGATTTTTTTTTCCAAGTCGTGAGAAAGGCTCATCCCAAAGCATTCACTCCGATGGCCTTGGCACACTCCCCAGGTGCTCGGATTCCTGTGCACCCACTGAGGGCCCCTGCTTGCTGCATATCCACTAAGCTTGTGGAAAATTACAAACACACACAAGGTCACAGTGGAGCCGAGCCAGCCTCCCACAGAGCCCATCTGATCCAGCCTGAAACGCAGCAATTACCACCCTCTGTGTGCCTCCGTGTGGGGCTGCAGCTATTTCATTATTTATTTGAACAAATAGGATTACGGTTGGTCTGCGGTGGATTGATTGTGACGAGGGATGAGAGGCTCCGGAGAGGGCTGGGTGCCACGGCCCGGGGTTTTTGCCGAGCCGCTCTGCTGTGTCAAGCGCACGGTTGATCTCGCGTCTCGGTCTCGGCGACTCCTCCACTTTTCCTGGACAGCGGAGCGTCGCGGTGTTGACATATGCCATCCGCTCTGCTGAGTCCTCTCTCCTCCCGCCACCAATTGACGTCGCTTGCTCGGTTTGTGGTGAAAACATACGTCTATGAGACCATAAAAAGCACCTATCTGTCATATCCTGCGAGGCTCTGCACTCACGTCTGACAGCGCATTCACATTTGAAGTAATCAAAATGTTTTTAGGTGCTTTTAGAGAGATTGTCACTCACAACATGGGCGGTTTTAATCTACTTTCAAATGAATTTGCATCTAAATAATGAGGGAACAAAGTGACACGACAGAAGTTTCAAATTACCGACAAATTAATTGCTTTAGAAGAGCTATTAAGTTAGCAGCTAAATGAAAAATGCCATGATTCAAAGGGAAATATGAACAGCTACAGAATGTGGATTTTTTCGCCTTCAGCATGGCTTATTCGCAGAATACAAATACTTTCTTTAGGTCGTTCTGGGATGATATGTTGGGACGCTAACATAAGGTTAGACTCAGGTGTGTGCAATCTCATGGTATTTGAAATCAATAATGTGAGGTTAAGGGAGAAAATTACAGAAAAAACATAGATGCTGCTGTTTTGGGAAGCATTACCATCAGCGATCATTTTGAAGCAGTACAGACTGTGTGGTCTCTAATAGCTAATAGCTCATCCTGGATGGAATTTGACCGGGCATCCCCCCCAAAATGCCCTCCTTTGAAGTGACGAAGCTGTGGGTCTCTGAGGTAGACTTATCTGCTTCTGGAGATTGATCGAAAGTATTTTATTTTTTATTTTTTTGCCCCAAGATAAACCAGGGAGGAATGTGATAGATAGCTCAGCCCCTCTATCTCCCTGATGGCGATATTAGTCCTGATTAAGATGAATGGGCCTCCTCTCCCTAACCATGCAAATGCTTACTGCTGCTGCCATTTATCTAAGAATGTGAAATTGCAGAAACAAGAAAAGCATGCTTTTCTTCACCTGATCTTTGGCTAGGAGGTGTTCTTGCCAGGATAAATCACACCGGCTTCTGCCATCACAACAGAACTGCCCAGATAGTCTTAAAATATGAGCGGTCATGTCTGTGCGACATCTGATTTGCTAATAGGGGATTTGAGGCAGAACAGGAAACAGGGCTTTTATCCTTGTATATATGAGCAACTATCCAGGCATACGGTGAAGAGGGCATTTAGTGGGCTCTCCCTGCAGGCTGCCCTAAGCTGCTCTAATTGATGTTGATTAATCAAATCAGCTGTAGAGAGGGCAGAAGGATGACCTTATCAAGCAGGAGGTGTGACCTCTATGCTATAGAGCGGCTTAATGAATAAACAAAGACAACAGATATGCTACAGTAAGCATGCTATGGGCCTATAAGCTAAGTGAATTGAACTGCAAAACACAACAAAACGTGTTAATTGATGTTAAGCACGATTGATCCATATAACAATGAAAATCACTTTGACTGCGCATTTTTTTAATAGAGTATTGATATTGTTAATTATACTGCAGTCTTTGAATCTTTTTAGCAACGCTAGGCTCCCTGTAGGGATGGCAGTTTACTACTCTGGTCCAGACTGAAATATCTCAGCAACAACTGGATGAATTTGCACAAAGTTTTGTACAAACATTCAATGAATCATGATAATCTGATAATTCCCTGTTTGTCCCACCATAAGGTTGACATTCATAGTTTTAAGTGAAATGTTTTGACAGCTATTGGGTGGATTTCTATGAAATCCATGGTCTCCCTTGTGATAAATTAGAATATCTTCAGTGATCCCAAGTCTTGCACTGCCAGATTTTTCTCACAGCAACAACGTCAACACAACATTATGCTCCTATACAACTAAATCACACTCACATTTACATATTTTTTTTCTGAAACGAAAATACTGATTTCAGTTTGAAGGAGCAATGGCAAAGATATGTTGATTAGAAACGTATTTGGAATACTTTACGAACAAAGGCAATCCAGCAAAAATACATATTCTTGAAAACATAATTGGAAATGCAGTTTAGTTGTTTAGGAAAGCAATTTTTGGGAGTTTCTTCACAATGCTGGAGAATGGTCTGACTGCATTTTATTATCATTCTGCTATATGGGAAAAACACAACGACAACAACAAAAACTCCAGTCTTGTTTGTAATTCTATAAGAGAGTCACAGTCATCTCAGGAGGTATTAAGCCCAGGACACAGTTATGGTGCCCCTGCAAAACAGTGTTGATGGTGGACTTGTTTTAATGGATCATTTGCAAGCAGGGAGGATTGTCATAATTTCACTGAAAGTATCAACAAGGCCTGCCAAATTTTCAGGATGTAGGTTGTTTCTGTGAATTTGCTGGGACTGTCTCCCCTAGTGTCTCCCCTGTTTTTAGGTTTAACCCCACAGTTTCTGAATGAACTGATTGGTTTTTTTTCCTGATCAATGTGGACGTTATAATTGATGGTAGCATTTACTGATCATATAATCAGCATGACAATATAACAGTAGAACATTCTGACCACCTGACTAATACTGTGTTGGTCCCTTTATGCTGCTAAAACTCCTCTGACCCAGTGGTTCATCAGAACCTCTGGGGATGTCCTGTGGATTCTGTGGGTTCTGTGGGTTGCAGGGTGGGTCCTACCTAGACCAGGCTGATCCTGGACCATCCCACAGATGCTCCATCAGATCTGGATGTGGGGAGTGTGGAACCCAGGTGAACAGCTTAGCTCTGTCGTGTTCCTCGGACCACTCCTGAGAAGTTTTAATTTGTTCTGCTGAGGGTGGCAGCTGGCATCAAGGACTGCTGTTGCCATGGAGACTAGGGGGTTGTTTGTCCTGCAGTGTTTAGGTGGTGGTACATGTCAAACATCCACATGAACGTCAAGGTTTCCCAGCAGAACGTTGCATTAGAACAAGATGATGGATGTTGTTCTCTTCAGCTGTCAGTGGTCAGAATGTTGTGGCTGATCGGTGGATCTGTCTGCTTTTACTCTGACATCCAGAGTTATACAAAAGTGTAGTATGTGTGCAGTGCAGAAGAGATTTACTTTATTGTATGCAGTTTTAGTGGTCCCATCAGAGAAAATCATATCCATATACAGATTTTTATTAATTCCAGGGCTGGTTCAGTAAAGATTATAATAATAACTACATCAGATAATTCTTGGTCGCAGTTGGAATTTTGCAGCCTGAGAGATGGTTGAGAAGGTTTGCAGTTCTTGTTTTAGCAAAATATGTTATAATAGAAGATCTTTATTGTCATTGTACATGAAATTATCTGCAAACCAGCAAAGTGTATCAGTCTGAGGTATCTAAAAATAAATAAGTAAAGAAAAATGCTTCTAAAGCCAATAATAAACAGAATATTTTGAGGGAATATTCTAAAAAGGAAAGAAAAGCTCCATTCTCACTCCTCTCAGGATAAACTGTCATTAAAATTAAAATTTAGCTTCAACACGAGATAAAAACATTTACTTTCATTACTGATGTTGTCAAGTTTTAATAAAGTTTGTGCTACTTTTATAAAATGATGAAAGTGAATAAATTGTATTTCTGTGATCTGTGTTTGATTTCTGTCTTTTCTCCTGTCATCCAGATGTTCAGAGGGAGATGATGCCACATCTGGTCCAGCTGATGGAAGGTCTTGAAGTTCTCTGACTGGCCTCGACTGAAGATGGTCGTCTCACTGGATTTAAGGTTCAGATGCTCAGTAACAAACTCCACCAATGAAATATACCATTAAACTCACCTTTTAGGTCTATATTGGAGGATTTTAGGTGGAATTTTTCTTCAAGTCTACATTTAAGGATGTTTAGGATGGTACATTCTTCCAAACCAACTTCTCAGGTCTACATTTCAGGTGGAATATTCCTCCATACTAACTTTTTTGGTCTACATTGAAGGATTTTTTTCTAAACCACCCTTTCGGGTCTATATTTGAGGTTTTAGGTGGAATATTCCTTTTAACCAGCCCCTCGGGTCTCTTTGAGGATTTTGGATGGAATACTCGGTTAAACCAACATTTTAGGTGCATGTCCAAGGATTTTTGGTGGAATGTTCCTTTAAGGTGGATGTTTGAGAACCTTATAGGTGGAATAGTCCCTGAAACCAACCTTTTAGGTCAGCATTCAAAGATTTAAGGTAGAATATTCCTTTAAACCAACCTGAATTTCATGTTTTGATCATTATCAAGTGAGAAACCTCAATCCAGACTCCTCATAATGACATCTGAGATTTATGCTGCTGTTATTTGTTTAGTTCAGACTAAATGACAGAAATCCACAACTGTAATTTTATTTCAGGACTCAGTTATTAAATGTCAAAACAATCCATGTGACTCTAAAAACTCAACAGCTTTATAAACTCTAAGATTAAACTCTCCACAAGGATCCAAAATAAGTTGGACTTCTACATGAGAGCTTTAATTATTCTTCATCTACTTCCTGAAAAGTTTGGTCAATAAAGAAGACAAAAAGTAATATTTTCAGCTGAACTAAAGACAGACTTTGTGATTTTTCTGCTCACATGTTGTGTTGTTGTAAACTTACCCTTTCAAATAAATAGCCTCCTAACCCCCTGGAAACCAGCGTTTGTCCTGTTTTTGTGTTGCTCCTCGGCGACCCAAGACAGCCGGGTCATAATGTTTTTTGAGCAACACACCATACTATGACGTTTTTACAATGATGGTTCTACTATGGAACCAGTTTGACATGTTCAGGTGTTCTTTGTGTGAAAACTCAGAGATTTCAGGTATCAGAAGGTGGTTTTCAACTTTCTTTGTTAACTTTCTGCTTCAACTTTAAACTAAATTTACTTCACTAACCCAGCCCTCTGGACTTCCAGTAAGCTGTGTTCCTATTGGCTGTCCAGGTGGCTGCTTGGTGTTATCAGGAACACCTGAGCAGCTCGGTGTTATCAGGAACACCTGAGCAGCTCAGTGTCTTCCTGCTTTATTTAGCTGCAGACAAACATTTCCTCTGCTTCTCTTCACCACTGAACTGGGTTTGGCTCCATTGCTTTAGTATGTTCTTTAGGCGTTGGCTTGCAGCTTCCAGCAGTAAAATCGGCTTTAATGTGTTTCTTGGTGTGTTTTAGGGCTTTGTACCAGATAGTTGTCTTGGTAAATGAGGTTCTTTAGCCACAGTTGGCACATGGTGCTAATGTGTGCATTGATTAGTGGATTTGGTGCACCTGAGTTGTGTATTTATCTTGGCTGTAGTGAGTCTTCAGAGGTTTTTGGTCAGACACATTCTGTATTCTTGGTTGTCCAGAAGGTAAGAGTTCCTGTCCTGATTCTCTGTTCTCAGAGGTTCTCTGGTAGGCTGCAGGAGACTTTAGTGTTTGGGTTGTACTAGTTTGGTTTTTGTATGGTTTCATTTGGACGACTATCTTGAGGCCCCTCCATGTGGTTTAGTGAGGTTTTCTGGAACAGTTCTACAAAGCAACCTGCAGCAGAAGAGACTTTGAGAGTTTTTAGGAAGTTCTGGAGAGCAGACTTTAGAGCAGCAGAAACATTTGTCAGCAGTTTGAGCAGGAGAAGGTGAGCTTCAGAGTAGAAATGAGAAGGAAACCTTCTTGACCCGTGTGGTGAGGTCCTGTACCAAGAGTTTGAGCAGGTTGTGAAGAGTCTGTAGTTCTTTGGTCTGAAAGCACAAGAAGAGTCGACTCATTAAAGGAGAAAACAGGAGATGTTGTTGGTACTTCTGTCGTTCTGCAGTTTCCAGTTTCTTTAGACTGAATAGCAAGTTCATATTTTAAATGATTTCCCATGTGAGCCCAAGAAGACTTCAATAAACTCCCTCCATCCCCTGGACACAACATATTTTATTGCAATGTTAAATTATTTTTTTGAATATGTTTTTGAGTTTTAATCATAGATTTAGCATAGTTTTGTCTCTTTGCTTGTTTAGTTTTGTCATCTGTGTGAAAGGTGCTTAACAAATAAAGTTGAATTGATAAACTGAATAATTGACTAACTCATGATTGTGACAACAGAAGTGTTTTCATTGTGATTTAAGGGTTTCATTTTTAAGGTTGGGGTTAAAATCTTGACCGAAGAAAAAATTAAAGAAATAAAGTACATTACAAAAAAGCAATTAAATCAAAGGAAAAAACACATTTAATACAACAAAACTTTCAAAAAGAAAATTACACATTAAATCCAATTAAATTATATTAAAGAGAAAATATTTAATTACATAATTAAACAGAACATACAAAACATGTAATTATGAAATTAAACAAATTTTTTAAACAAAAATATTAAACATTAAAGATGAAATATTTTAAATAATTAAACATTTAAAAAATACAATTAAACAAGAAGAATATTAAAGATTTAAAAAAACACAAAACATTTAATTAGATTATTAAACCTTTAAAAAGACAAAACATTTAATTAAAAAATTACATTTTTAATGAGAAAATTAAATCTTAAAGACAATAAAAGTTTAAATGGGAATTAAACAGAAAATACAATGAAGCATTTAAAAAGAAAGACCTTGAAGATTTAATCAAAAAATTAATCATTGGGAAAGAAAAGGAAATTTTTCAAACAAGCCGATAAAACATATAAAAAACAACAAACATTAAAAAGACAAAACATTTCAAAATCAAATCAGACATTAGAAAAGAATAAAAGGTGAGAAAAGAGCAAAACAAAACATTTAAGAAGAATCAAACTAAAGACAAAACATTTGAAAAGACACCAGTTAGACTTTAGAAGATCAAATTAAACAGAAGAGACAATAAAACAATCAAAAAGAGCAAAAACAGATAAAGGTATTAAAGTGTTTTCTAGTCTGAAATGAAAACATCAAGTTTTTCTTCAAATATTTCCTCTTTCTATGTTCTTGGTTGTAGACAGATTTACTAAGAACTCATTTAAGAAAACTGATTTCCAGATAAAGTCTACTATCGATCAAACTAATGTTACCTTCTGATCTCCACAAACTTTACTGTTCAGTGAAGAGAATCAAAGTTTGTTGAGGATTTCTAAAAAACCCACAGGTGAAGGTCTGAGAAGAACTCAGATGGATGGTCTAAATGTGAAATCAAGACTCATGGTCACAAGTTTTAAGGCTTCTGTTAACCAGAAAGTTCAAACTAACAGAGAAGTATTGAGAAACTTTTAAAACTTCAGTCCTCAGACTGTCTGAAGGTTCAAACTAACAGAGAATTACTCAGAAACTTTTAGGATTTCAGCCCTCAGACTGTCTGAAGGTTCAAACTAACAGAGAACTACTCAAGAACTTTCAAGATTTCAGTCCTCAGACTGTCGAAAAGCTCAAACTAACAGAGAACTACTCAGGAACTTAGAAGATATCAGTCCTTGGACTGTCTGAAAGTTCAATCTAACAGAGAACTACTGTGGGACTTAGAAAATTTCAGCCCTCAGACTGTGTGAAAGCTCAGGTCCTGAGGACTCGGGAGGTGTGGAGGCTTTGGAAAGTCTTGGAATTGAGGGTTCCACCCTCCAACCAGTCCAACCCCCTGAGAAAAACGGTCGAGACGAGACTCGAGTTAAAAAAAAACTCGAAAACTTCAAAAAATAGATGATAAATGCGCAAAAAAAAGAAGAATTTGTATCTGAGCGAGTAGCTCAGGAGGATAAGACGAGAGCCTACCAAGCGGTAGGTCGCAGGTTCAAGACTCGCCACTGGCCTTTTTCTTTCTTTGTCTTTGTTAGGATTTTGAGAAAATTTAAGAAGTGTCTGGTCTTGAACCAGCGACCTGCAGCTCCATAGGCAAATCCTTAACTCACTGAGCTACAGATCAGATACAATAACATAATTTCGTCGTCCCTTTGTCATCGTAGTTGCTGAAGTCACCACATGGGTGGAGCCAAGGCGGAGTCTGGGTGGAGTCAGGGCGGAGAGTAGGTGGGGAGGTGGGTGGCGGCCTCCCCCCTCTACTCCCCCACCTCCCCACACCGCCCACCACACCTTCCCCCGCCCGACGAGTTCTTCGAGTCTCCACGAGTTCTTCGAGTCTCAACAGGTTTTCCCGAGTTTCTTGAGTTTCCACCAGGTCGGAGGCAGAACAAGTTGTCATGAAGAGGTGTTGAAGTCGGCCAGGATGCACTGACTTTTTACAGCGACTAGAAGGAAGACCACTAGAAGAGCAGGTCTTTCACCACCATCCATGAAATCCATGGAGTCGACTCCAGAGAAATGAAGGGAGATCAACTTTTATCAACCTCCATCCACATGTTCAACTTGATATCTTTACTTGGAGATTTTTAGCACCACAAATCTTTAGTATCACACTTTATTATCATTTATTAGGACTTTCATGGAATCCACCAGCAGATTTAGTTTTTGTTGACAAACTTTATTCTTGTCATCGTGGGACTGCAGTATTTAAAACTGTTCCTTCTATTTGACCTCATGTTTATTAGTTTTAGTGGAGAAAGTTATTTTGATCGTCGATTAGTCTCTGAAAAACCAAATAATAAATTGGATTAGTCAAGAGGTTTAAATTTCTTACTTTGTCATGTTTTAAATGACAAAAAAATCTAAAAATAAAGCGTCTTGAGACAATTTGACCTGTAATTGGCGTTATATAAATAAAATTGAATTCAAATTGTATGTATCTTGTAATGTTGGAGTAATTCAGCCATATATGTTGGAAAACACATTTCTTTGTCCATTAATCTGTTGATTGTTTTCTCCAGTAATTCATTTCTTGTTTTGGTTTATAAAATGTCAAACCCAAATATATTCAGTTTACTGTCATAAAAACCAAAAAGATTGACATTCATGATGCAGGAATCAGACAGTTTTTCACTTTTTATCTTAGTTTAGTCAGAAAGATAATTGATAATGTGTGAATTGTTGCAGCTTGTGAGGCGTAGAAGGTTTTAATCTTTGGGGCCGAGTGTCAAAAAACATTTAGAAACCATCATCAACAAAACACTCAAAGATTTGAACATCATTAAAGGGAAATCCAACTTTTGCATGACAATGTCAAACTAAAGGACATTTATTTCCAACGTAAATGTGTGATATTCATCCTCTGGAGCTTTCTCTTCACATCGTCTTCCACCTGGACTGGTTTGGTCAGGAGCATGTGCAACAAACATTTGAAAAACTGCACTTTAACATCAATGAATTACACTGAAGTTTAATCTCTACATAAATTAGACTGAGTCTGGATGTGCTGCTCTGTCATTAACTCCTAAGTTGAGGGAAAGTTCAAACAAAAGAGGACAGTTCAGATAAGACTTGAGAATGAGCTTATTTTGAACAAACATCTCAGACTTTCTGAGCTTCAGCACCTCTAGCAAGATATTTTAACAACAAGCAACTCAAGAGATCCAGAAGCTGCAGAGAGTTAGCTTTAGCTGAGCCAAAGAACATGTGGGATGCTAACCTAGCAAACGTTTCAGACTTTTCTCTGTGAATTCTGAGAAATAATTTACTATTTAATGACAGAGCTACACATCTTAACTCAGTCTCATTAAAACAGACTCTAATTCAGTGTCATCCATCCATATTAAAGTGCAGTTACCCAAAATGTTTGTTGCATGAGCTCCAACAAAACCTGTCCAGGTAGAAGGCCACTTTGACAAACAGGAAGTGGAAGATTCCAAGCAGATTTATAGAAGGGGGAACCGGACTGTACTAAGTGTGGTCCATTATAGAGGGGTGTTTTGTGGGTTTTTAAGGCTGATAATGATTATTAGTGAGACATTTGGAGTAGATATTCATTTGCAGGAAATGAAAGTATTTAAAATCTTGGAGTTAAATTTAAAAGAACACAAACTTTAACAGAAAACTTTGTTGATACGTTTTTGTTTTGTTTACAGATGTTAAGTCTTTACTTGTGTTGCTAACTTTGGTAAGAAGTAGAAACTTTAGCGTTGCCATGGATACATGAGTTATCAATTCTGTCCATGTTTCCATTTTGGAAAATTCAGTCCAGCAGATGAGTTTGTTTTTACTGCCAGCTACCATTCAGTCTGAGATATTAAGAATAAATAAATATGCATAATGTGGAAATTAACAGATTTTATTTTTATTTATTCCTACAACTGTTGCAGGAAAGTTCCAGAATGTGGAGGAATTTAGTTTCACAATCACAGACAATAAATATTATCTGAAAGTCAGGTTATTGTTGTTTATCAGCACAATAAAAAAAAAATCATGTTAGACGTATTCCAGTTAAGACTCTAGAATATCAGGATTTATGGAAATTTACTTCAGTAATATGAATGTTCAGGTTAAGATTGTGCAGTGATATTATGTAAGTTTAGCTGATTAAAGTTTATGACTCTGCACTACAATATTATTTATTTAAATTTACACCATTATTATAATATTTAGGGTCAGACCCTACAGTATTGAGATTAAGAAATCAAATATTCTATAAAATGTAAATACACTGAATTCATTTGGATATATTTAAGTGAGACTCTACAATATTATCTGAAACAAATCTATCTAAATCGAAATTTTAATCATTTTTACTCCAGACATTTATTGGACTGATTTAAAAATTGAAATCACTCCTTTCTAATCCTCTGCTGTACGTTCAAACCTGAGGCCTGAAATAGAAACACACAAGTATCTGATTGAAGGAACTTCTGCAGAGTCCTGGTTCCAGAACATGATGATAGAATTATAGACAAACTTTAACAAAAGCTGCCTGAGAGTTTACAGGTTTTTATGTTGGATTTCTTCAGTAATTTAATGAGAGTTATCAGCAAAAATCAAGTGTTCATTTGATGAACTTCATTTCCTAAAACATCCAGAATTGGAGCTCATATCTTTGGCAGCTGTAAAGTTTCTGCTCCTTCAAAGTTCACAACACAATGAATGAATTCCTAAAACACTCTCAATGCTGGAGAGCGTTTGTGATGCTGAAGCAGTGACCAGTTTTTCAGTTTCTTCTCTGGAGATGCACAATGAGGGACGTCTGCAGAGACTGAGAAAGAGTCTCACCACATCCTGACATGAGGAAAAAGACTTTATTGAAGACTACAATGAGGAAAAACTATCAGACAGCAGACGGCTGCATTCAAGGTGAGCTCTGAACATTTGATCTGGAACAGGAATTCAATAACAGCAGAATGAGCTTCATTTCATTACTCCAAACCATCCTTTAGGTCTACATTTAAGGTAGAATACTCCTTTACACCAAGATTTTTTGGTCTCCATTGAAAGATTTTAGGTGGAATATTCCTTTGAATGAACTGTTTAAGTTTATGTTAAAGGATGTTGGGTGTAATATACCATCAGACCAACCTCCAAGGTCTACACAGGCAGTGAAAAACACTATGGTAAGGTTTTCTTTAAAAAAAAAAAAATCATCATGAATGCTGGCGCAAAAAAAACGCCTTACTATACTATGTCGAAAAAAAATGCCATTTTTCAAACATGTTGTAAAAACGTGCCATATGATGAAATAATGTAAAGGAGGCCGTGAAAAACACTCCAGAAAGGTTTTCTTTGAAAAAAAAAAATCATCATGAATTTTGGATTTTTCAAAAAAACTGTCACAGTGCTGATGAGACAATGAGCTGCAGCTAATTATTCATTCCTGAAAAGTTTGGTCAATAAAAAAGACAAAAACTAGTATTTTCAGCTGAACTAAAGACAGACTTTGTGATTTTTCTGCTCACATGTTGTGTTGTTGTAAACTTACTCTTTCAAATAGCCTCCTAACCCCGTGGAAACCAGCGTTGGTCCTGTTTTTGTGTTGCTCCTCGGCGACCCTAGACAGCCGGGTCCTAATGTTTTTTGAGCAACACACCATACTATGACGTTTTTACAATGAGGGTTCTACTATGGAACCAGTTTGACATGTTCAGGTGTTCTTTGTGTGAAAACTCAGAGATTTCAGGTATCAGAAGGTGGTTTTCAACTTTCTTTGTTAACTTTCTGCTTCAACTTTAAACTAAATTTCCTTCACTAAGCCAGCCCTCTGGACTTCCAGGAAGCTGTGTTCCTATTGGCTGTCCAGGTGGCTGCTTGGTGTTATCAGGAACACCTGAGCAGCTCAGTGTTATCAGGAACACCTGAGCAGCTCAGTGTCTTCCTGCTTTATTTAGCTGCAGACAAACATTTCCTCTGCTTCCCTTCACCACGGAACCGGGTTTGGCTCCGTTGCTTTAATTTGTTCTTTAGGTGTTGGCTTGCAGCTTCCAGCAGTAAAATCGGCTTTAATGTGTTTCTTGGTGTGCTTTAGGGCTTTGTACTGGATAGTTGTCTTGGTAAATGTGGTTCTTTAGCCACAGTTAGCACATGGTGCTAATGTGTGCAGTGATTAGTGGATTTGGTGCAGCTGAGTTGTGTCTTTATCTTGGCTGTAGTGAGTCTTCAGAGGTTTTTGGTCAGACACATTCTGTGTTCTTGGTTGTCCAGAAGGTAAGAGTTCCTGTCATGATTCTCTGTTCTCAGAGGTTCTCTGGTAGGCTGCAGGAGACTTTAGCGTTTGGGTTGTGCTAGTTTAGTTTTTGTACGGTTTCATTTGGACGACTATCTTGAGGCTCCTCCATGTGGTTTAGTGAGGTTTTCTGGAACAGTTCTACAAAGCAACCTGCAGCAGAAGAGACTTTGAGAGTTTTTAGGAAGTTCTAGAGACCAGACTTTAGAGCAGCAGAAACATTTGTCAGCAGTTTGAGCAGGAGAAGGTGAGCTTCAGAGTAGAAATGAGAAGGAAACCTTCTTGACCCGTGTAGTGAGGTCCTGTACCAAGAGTTTGAGCAGGTTGTGAAGAGTCTGTAGTTCTTTGGTCTGAAAGCACAAGAAGAGTCGACTCATTAAAGGAGAAAACAGGAGATATTGTTGGTTCTTCTGTCTCTCTGCAGTTTCCTTAGACTGAATATCAAATTTATATGTTAAATGATTTCCCATGTGAGCCCAAGAAGACTTCAATAAACTCCCTCCATCCCCTGGACACAACATATTTTCTTGCAATGTTAAATTATTTTTTTGAATATGTTTTTCAGTTTTAATTATAGTTTTAGCATAGTTTTTTCTCTTTGCTTGTTTAGTTTTGTGATCTGTGTAGAAGGTGCTAAACAAATAAAGTTGAATTGATAAACTGAATAATTGACTAACTCATGATTGTGACAACAGAAGTGTTTTCATTGTGATTTAAGGGTTTGTTTCATTTTTAAGGTTGGGGTTAAAATCTTGACCGAAGAAAAAATTAAAGAAATAAAGTACATTGCAATAACGTAATTAAATCAAAGGAAAAAACATTTAATACAATAAAACTTTTTAAAGAAAATTACACATTAAATACAATTAAATTATATTAAACAGAGAAAATATTTAATTAAATGAACAGCACATACAAAACATGTAATTATGAAATTACACACATTTTTTTAAACAAAAATATTAAACATTAAAGATGAAATAATTTAAATAAACATTTAAAAAATACAATTAAACAAGAAGAATATTAAACATTTAAAAAAGCACAAAACATTTAATTAGATTATTAAACCTTTAAAAAGACAAAACATTTAATTAAAAAAATTAAATGTTTAATGAGAAAATTAAATCTTAAAGACAATAAAAGTTTAAATAGGAATTAAACAGAAAATACAATGAAGCATTTAAAAAGAAAATTAAACATTAAAAGGTGGTAAAACATTTAAAAAGAAAAACCTGAAGAAAGATTTAATCGAAAAATTAATCATTGGGAAAGAAAAGGAAATTTTTCAAACAAGCCGATAAAACATTTGAAAAAACAACAATTAAACATTAAAAAGACACAACATTTCAAAATCAAATCAGACATTAGAAAAGAATAAAAGGTGAGAAAAGAGCAAAACTAAACATTTAAAAAGAATCAAACGAAAGACAAAACATTTGAAACGACACCAGTTAAACTTTAGAAGATCAAATTAAACAGAAGAGACAATAAAACAATCAAAAAGAGCAAAAACAGATCAAAGTCTTAAAGTGTTTTCTAGTCTGAAATGAAAACATGAAGTTGTTTCTTCAAACATTTCCTCTTTCTATGTTCTTGGTTTGATTGTGGACAGATTTACTAAGAACTCATTTCAGAAAACTGCTTTCCAGATAAAGTCTACTAGAGGTTGAAGGCATCGATCAAACTAATGTTACCTTCTGATCATCACAAACTTTACTGTTCAGTGAAGAGAATCAAAGTTTGTTGAGGATTTCTAAAAAACCCTCAGGTGAAGGTCTGAGAAGAACTCAGATGGATGGTCTAAATGTGAAATCAAGACTCATGGTCACAAGTTTTAAGGCTTCTGTTAACCAGAAAGTTCAAACTAACAGAGAAGTATTGAGAAACTTTTAAAACTTCAGTCCTCAGACTGTCTGAAGGTTCAAACTAACAGAGAATTACTCAGAAACTTTTAGGATTTCAGCCCTCAGACTGTCGAAAAGCTCAAACTAACAGAGAACTACTCAGGAACTTAGAAGATATCAGTCCTTGGACTGTCTGAAAGTTCAATCTAACAGAGAACTACTGTGGGACTTAGAAAATTTCAGCCCTCAGACTGTGTGAAAGCTCAGGTCCTGAGGACTCGGGAGGTGTGGAGGCTTTGGAAAGTCTTGGAATTGAGGGTTCCACCCTCCAACCAGTCCAACCCCCTGAGAAAAACGGTCGAGACGAGACTCGAGTTAAAAAAAAACTCGAAAACTTCAAAAAATAGATGATAAATGCGCAAAAAAAAGAAGAATTTGTATCTGAGCGAGTAGCTCAGGAGGATAAGATGAGAGCCTACCAAGCGGTAGGTCGCAGGTTCGAGACCCGCCAGCGGCAGTTTTCTTTGTTTGTCTTTGTCAGGATTTTGAGAAAATTTAAGAAGTGTCTGGTCTTGAACCAGCGACCTGCAGCTCCATAGGCAAATCCTTAACTCACTGAGCTACAGATCAGATAAAATAACATAATTTCGTCGTCCCTTTGTCATCGTAGTTGCTGAAGTCACCACATGGGTGGAGCCAAGGCGGAGTCTGGGTGGAGTCAGGGCGGAGAGTAGGCGGGGAGGTGGGTGGCGGCCTCCCCCCTCTACTCCCCCACCTCCCCACACCGCCCACCACACCTTCCCCCGCCCGACGAGTTCTTCGAGTCTCCACGAGTTCTTCGAGTCTCGACAGGTTTTCCCGAGTTTCTTGAGTTTCCACCAGGTCGGAGGCAGAACAAGTTGTCATGAAGAGATGTTGAAGTCGGCCAGGATGCACTGACTTTTTACAGCGACTAGAAGGAAGACCACTAGAAGAGCAGGTCTTTCACCACCATCCATGAAATCCATGGAGTCGACTCCAGAGAAATGAAGGGAGATCAATTTTTATCAACCTCCATCCAGATGTTCAACTTGATATCTTTACTTGGAGAGTTTTAGCACCACAAACCTTTAGTATCACACTTTATAATCATTTATTAGGACTTTAATGGAATCCACCAGCAGATTTAGTTTTTGTTGACAAACTTTATTCTTGTCATCGTGGGACTGCAGTATTTAAAACTGTTCCTTCTATTTGACCTCATGCTTATTAGTTTTAGTGGAGAAAGTTATTTTGATCATCAATTAGTCTCTGAAAAACCAAATAATAAACTGGATTAGTCAAGAGGTTTAAATTTCTTACTTTGTCATGTTTTAAATGACAAAAAAAATTTAAAAATAAAGCGTCTTGAGACAATTTGACCTGTAATTGGCGTTATATAAATAAAATTGAATTCAAATTGTATGTGTCTTGTCATGTTGGAAAACACATTTCTTTGTCCATTAATCTGTTGATTGTTTTCTCCAGTAATTCACTTCTTGTTTTGGTTTATAAAATGTCAAACCCAAATAAATTGAGTTTACTGGCATAAAAACCAAAAAGATTGACATTCATGATGCAGGAATCAGACAGTTTTTCACTTTTTATCTTAGTTTAGTCAGAAAGATAGTTGATAATGTGTGAATTGTTGCAGCTTGTGAGCCGTAGAAGGTTTTAATCTTTGGGGCCGAGTGTCAGAAAACATTTAGAAACCAACATCAACAAAACACTCAAAGATCTGAACATCATTAAAGGGAAATCCAACTTTTGCATGACAATGTGTAATGAAAGGACATTTATTTCCAACGTAAATGTGTGATATTCATCCTCTGGAGCTTTCTCTTCACATCGTCTTCCACCTGGACTGGTTTGGTCAGGAGCATGTGCAACAAACATTTGAAAAACTGCACTTTAACATCAATGAATTACACTGAAGTTTAATCTCTACATAAATTAGACTGAGTCTGGATGTGCTGCTCTTTCATTAACTCGTAAGTTTAGGGAAAGTTCAAACAAAAGAGGACAATTCAGGTAAGACTTGAGAATGAGCTTATTTTGAACAAACATCTCAGACTTTCTGAGCTTCAGCACCTCGAGCAAGATATTTTAACAAGCAACTCAAGAGATCCAGAAGTTGGAGAGAGTTAGCTTTAGCTGAGCCAAAGAACATGTGGGACGCTAACCTAGCAAACATTTCAGACTTTTCTCTGTGAATTCTGAGAAATAATTTCCTATTTAATGACAGAGCTACACATCTTAACTCAGTCTCATTAAAACAGACTCTAATTCAGTGTCATCCATCCATATTAAAGTGCAGTTACCCAAAATGTTTGTTGCATGAGCTCCAACAAAACCTGTCCAGGTAGAAGGCCACTTTGACAAACAGGAAGTGGAAGATTCCAAGCAGATTTATAGAAGGGGGAACCGGACTGTACTAAGTGTGGTCGATTATAGAGGGGTGTTTTGTGGGTTTTAAGGCTGATAATGATTATGTAAGTTTAGCTGATTAGTTTATGATTCTGCACTACAATATTATTTATTTAAATTTACACCATTATGATAATATCTAGGGTCAGACCCTACAGTATTGAGATTAAGAAATCAAATATTCTATAAAATGTAAATACACTGAATACATTTGGATATATTTAAGTGAGACTCTACAATATTATCTGAAACAAATCTATCTAAATCGAAATTTTAATCATTTTTACTCCAGACATTTACAGGACTGATTTAAAAATTGAAATCACTCCTTTCTAATCCTCTGCTGTACGTTCAAACCTGAGGCCTTAAATAGAAACACACAAGTATCTGTTTGAAGGAACTTCTGCAGAGTCCTGGTTCCAGAACATGATCATAGAATTATAGAAAAACTTTAACAAAAGCTGCCTGAGAGTTTATAGCTTTTTATGTTAGATTTCTTCAGTAATTTAATGAGAGTTATCAGCAAAAATCAAGTGTTCATTTGATGAACTTCATTTCCTAAAACATCCAGAATTGGAGCTCATATCTTTGGCAGCTGTAAAGTTTCTGCTCCTTCAAAGTTCACAACACAATGAATGAATTCCTAAAACACTCTCAATGCTGGAGAGCGTTTGTGATGCTGAAGCAGTGATCAGTTTTTCAGTTTCTTCTCTGGAGATGCACAATGAGGGACGTCTGCAGTGACTGAGAAAGAGTCTCACCACATCCTGACATGAGGAAAAAGACTTTATTGAAGACTACAATGAGAAAAACTATCAGACAGCAGACGGCTGTATTCAAGGTGAGCTCTGAACATTTGATCTGGAACAGGAATTCAGTAACGGCAGAATGAGCTTCATTTCATTACTCCAAACCATCCTTTAGGTCTACATTTAAGGTGGAA